>NW_027269387.1:95000-212404 GCF_023055355.1 Agelaius tricolor | reverse complement strand
CCTAACCCTAACCCTAACCCTAACCCTAACCCTAACCCTAACCCTAACCCTAACCCTAACCCTAACCCTAACCCTAACCCTAACCCTAACCCTAACCCTAACCCTAACCCTAACCCTAACCCTAACCCTAACCCTAACCCTAACCCTAACCCTAACCCTAACCCTAACCCTAACCCTAACCCTAACCCTAACCCTAACCCTAACCCTAACCCTAACCCTAACCCTAACCCTAACCCTAACCCTAACCCTAACCCTAACCCTAACCCTAACCCTAACCCTAACCCTAACCCTAACCCTAACCCTAACCCTAACCCTAACCCTAACCCTAACCCTAACCCTAACCCTAACCCTAACCCTAACCCTAACCCTAACCCTAACCCTAACCCTAACCCTAACCCTAACCCTAACCCTAACCCTAACCCTAACCCTAACCCTAACCCTAACCCTAACCCTAACCCTAACCCTAACCCTAACCCTAACCCTAACCCTAACCCTAACCCTAACCCTAACCCTAACCCTAACCCTAACCCTAACCCTAACCCTAACCCTAACCCTAACCCTAACCCTAACCCTAACCCTAACCCTAACCCTAACCCTAACCCTAACCCTAACCCTAACCCTAACCCTAACCCTAACCCTAACCCTAACCCTAACCCTAACCCTAACCCTAACCCTAACCCTAACCCTAACCCTAACCCTAACCCTAACCCTAACCCTAACCCTAACCCTAACCCTAACCCTAACCCTAACCCTAACCCTAACCCTAACCCTAACCCTAACCCTAACCCTAACCCTAACCCTAACCCTAACCCTAACCCTAACCCTAACCCTAACCCTAACCCTAACCCTAACCCTAACCCTAACCCTAACCCTAACCCTAACCCTAACCCTAACCCTAACCCTAACCCTAACCCTAACCCTAACCCTAACCCTAACCCTAACCCTAACCCTAACCCTAACCCTAACCCTAACCCTAACCCTAACCCTAACCCTAACCCTAACCCTAACCCTAACCCTAACCCTAACCCTAACCCTAACCCTAACCCTAACCCTAACCCTAACCCTAACCCTAACCCTAACCCTAACCCTAACCCTAACCCTAACCCTAACCCTAACCCTAACCCTAACCCTAACCCTAACCCTAACCCTAACCCTAACCCTAACCCTAACCCTAACCCTAACCCTAACCCTAACCCTAACCCTAACCCTAACCCTAACCCTAACCCTAACCCTAACCCTAACCCTAACCCTAACCCTAACCCTAACCCTAACCCTAACCCTAACCCTAACCCTAACCCTAACCCTAACCCTAACCCTAACCCTAACCCTAACCCTAACCCTAACCCTAACCCTAACCCTAACCCTAACCCTAACCCTAACCCTAACCCTAACCCTAACCCTAACCCTAACCCTAACCCTAACCCTAACCCTAACCCTAACCCTAACCCTAACCCTAACCCTAACCCTAACCCTAACCCTAACCCTAACCCTAACCCTAACCCTAACCCTAACCCTAACCCTAACCCTAACCCTAACCCTAACCCTAACCCTAACCCTAACCCTAACCCTAACCCTAACCCTAACCCTAACCCTAACCCTAACCCTAACCCTAACCCTAACCCTAACCCTAACCCTAACCCTAACCCTAACCCTAACCCTAACCCTAACCCTAACCCTAACCCTAACCCTAACCCTAACCCTAACCCTAACCCTAACCCTAACCCTAACCCTAACCCTAACCCTAACCCTAACCCTAACCCTAACCCTAACCCTAACCCTAACCCTAACCCTAACCCTAACCCTAACCCTAACCCTAACCCTAACCCTAACCCTAACCCTAACCCTAACCCTAACCCTAACCCTAACCCTAACCCTAACCCTAACCCTAACCCTAACCCTAACCCTAACCCTAACCCTAACCCTAACCCTAACCCTAACCCTAACCCTAACCCTAACCCTAACCCTAACCCTAACCCTAACCCTAACCCTAACCCTAACCCTAACCCTAACCCTAACCCTAACCCTAACCCTAACCCTAACCCTAACCCTAACCCTAACCCTAACCCTAACCCTAACCCTAACCCTAACCCTAACCCTAACCCTAACCCTAACCCTAACCCTAACCCTAACCCTAACCCTAACCCTAACCCTAACCCTAACCCTAACCCTAACCCTAACCCTAACCCTAACCCTAACCCTAACCCTAACCCTAACCCTAACCCTAACCCTAACCCTAACCCTAACCCTAACCCTAACCCTAACCCTAACCCTAACCCTAACCCTAACCCTAACCCTAACCCTAACCCTAACCCTAACCCTAACCCTAACCCTAACCCTAACCCTAACCCTAACCCTAACCCTAACCCTAACCCTAACCCTAACCCTAACCCTAACCCTAACCCTAACCCTAACCCTAACCCTAACCCTAACCCTAACCCTAACCCTAACCCTAACCCTAACCCTAACCCTAACCCTAACCCTAACCCTAACCCTAACCCTAACCCTAACCCTAACCCTAACCCTAACCCTAACCCTAACCCTAACCCTAACCCTAACCCTAACCCTAACCCTAACCCTAACCCTAACCCTAACCCTGAACCCTAACCCTAACCCTAACCCTAACCCTAACCCTAACCCTAACCCTAACCCTAACCCTAACCCTAACCCTAACCCTAACCCTAACCCTAACCCTAACCCTAACCCTAACCCTAACCCTAACCCTAACCCTAACCCTAACCCTAACCCTAACCCTAACCCTAACCCTAACCCTAACCCTAACCCTAACCCTAACCCTAACCCTAACCCTAACCCTAACCCTAACCCTAACCCTAACCCTAACCCTAACCCTAACCCTAACCCTAACCCTAACCCTAACCCTAACCCTAACCCTAACCCTAACCCTAACCCTAACCCTAACCCTAACCCTAACCCTAACCCTAACCCTAACCCTAACCCTAACCCTAACCCTAACCCTAACCCTAACCCTAACCCTAACCCTAACCCTAACCCTAACCCTAACCCTAACCCTAACCCTAACCCTAACCCTAACCCTAACCCTAACCCTAACCCTAACCCTAACCCTAACCCTAACCCTAACCCTAACCCTAACCCTAACCCTAACCCTAACCCTAACCCTAACCCTAACCCTAACCCTAACCCTAACCCTAACCCTAACCCTAACCCTAACCCTAACCCTAACCCTAACCCTAACCCTAACCCTAACCCTAACCCTAACCCTAACCCTAACCCTAACCCTAACCCTAACCCTAACCCTAACCCTAACCCTAACCCTAACCCTAACCCTAACCCTAACCCTAACCCTAACCCTAACCCTAACCCTAACCCTAACCCTAACCCTAACCCTAACCCTAACCCTAACCCTAACCCTAACCCTAACCCTAACCCTAACCCTAACCCTAACCCTAACCCTAACCCTAACCCTAACCCTAACCCTAACCCTAACCCTAACCCTAACCCTAACCCTAACCCTAACCCTAACCCTAACCCTAACCCTAACCCTAACCCTAACCCTAACCCTAACCCTAACCCTAACCCTAACCCTAACCCTAACCCTAACCCTAACCCTAACCCTAACCCTAACCCTAACCCTAACCCTAACCCTAACCCTAACCCTAACCCTAACCCTAACCCTAACCCTAACCCTAACCCTAACCCTAACCCTAACCCTAACCCTAACCCTAACCCTAACCCTAACCCTAACCCTAACCCTAACCCTAACCCTAACCCTAACCCTAACCCTAACCCTAACCCTAACCCTAACCCTAACCCTAACCCTAACCCTAACCCTAACCCTAACCCTAACCCTAACCCTAACCCTAACCCTAACCCTAACCCTAACCCTAACCCTAACCCTAACCCTAACCCTAACCCTAACCCTAACCCTAACCCTAACCCTAACCCTAACCCTAACCCTAACCCTAACCCTAACCCTAACCCTAACCCTAACCCTAACCCTAACCCTAACCCTAACCCTAACCCTAACCCTAACCCTAACCCTAACCCTAACCCTAACCCTAACCCTAACCCTAACCCTAACCCTAACCCTAACCCTAACCCTAACCCTAACCCTAACCCTAACCCTAACCCTAACCCTAACCCTAACCCTAACCCTAACCCTAACCCTAACCCTAACCCTAACCCTAACCCTAACCCTAACCCTAACCCTAACCCTAACCCTAACCCTAACCCTAACCCTAACCCTAACCCTAACCCTAACCCTAACCCTAACCCTAACCCTAACCCTAACCCTAACCCTAACCCTAACCCTAACCCTAACCCTAACCCTAACCCTAACCCTAACCCTAACCCTAACCCTAACCCTAACCCTAACCCTAACCCTAACCCTAACCCTAACCCTAACCCTAACCCTAACCCTAACCCTAACCCTAACCCTAACCCTAACCCTAACCCTAACCCTAACCCTAACCCTAACCCTAACCCTAACCCTAACCCTAACCCTAACCCTAACCCTAACCCTAACCCTAACCCTAACCCTAACCCTAACCCTAACCCTAACCCTAACCCTAACCCTAACCCTAACCCTAACCCTAACCCTAACCCTAACCCTAACCCTAACCCTAACCCTAACCCTAACCCTAACCCTAACCCTAACCCTAACCCTAACCCTAACCCTAACCCTAACCCTAACCCTAACCCTAACCCTAACCCTAACCCTAACCCTAACCCTAACCCTAACCCTAACCCTAACCCTAACCCTAACCCTAACCCTAACCCTAACCCTAACCCTAACCCTAACCCTAACCCTAACCCTAACCCTAACCCTAACCCTAACCCTAACCCTAACCCTAACCCTAACCCTAACCCTAACCCTAACCCTAACCCTAACCCTAACCCTAACCCTAACCCTAACCCTAACCCTAACCCTACCTACCCTAACCCTAACCCTAACCCTAACCCTAACCCTAACCCTAACCCTAACCCTAACCCTAACCCTAACCCTAACCCTAACCCTAACCCTAACCCTAACCCTAACCCTAACCCTAACCCTAACCCTAACCCTAACCCTAACCCTAACCCTAACCCTAACCCTAACCCTAACCCTAACCCTAACCCTAACCCTAACCCTAACCCTAACCCTAACCCTAACCCTAACCCTAACCCTAACCCTAACCCTAACCCTAACCCTAACCCTAACCCTAACCCTAACCCTAACCCTAACCCTAACCCTAACCCTAACCCTAACCCTAACCCTAACCCTAACCCTAACCCTAACCCTAACCCTAACCCTAACCCTAACCCTAACCCTAACCCTAACCCTAACCCTAACCCTAACCCTAACCCTAACCCTAACCCTAACCCTAACCCTAACCCTAACCCTAACCCTAACCCTAACCCTAACCCTAACCCTAACCCTAACCCTAACCCTAACCCTAACCCTAACCCTAACCCTAACCCTAACCCTAACCCTAACCCTAACCCTAACCCTAACCCTAACCCTAACCCTAACCCTAACCCTAACCCTAACCCTAACCCTAACCCTAACCCTAACCCTAACCCTAACCCTAACCCTAACCCTAACCCTAACCCTAACCCTAACCCTAACCCTAACCCTAACCCTAACCCTAACCCTAACCCTAACCCTAACCCTAACCCTAACCCTAACCCTAACCCTAACCCTAACCCTAACCCTAACCCTAACCCTAACCCTAACCCTAACCCTAACCCTAACCCTAACCCTAACCCTAACCCTAACCCTAACCCTAACCCTAACCCTAACCCTAACCCTAACCCTAACCCTAACCCTAACCCTAACCCTAACCCTAACCCTAACCCTAACCCTAACCCTAACCCTAACCCTAACCCTAACCCTAACCCTAACCCTAACCCTAACCCTAACCCTAACCCTAACCCTAACCCTAACCCTAACCCTAACCCTAACCCTAACCCTAACCCTAACCCTAACCCTACCCTAACCCTAACCCTAACCCTAACCCTAACCCTAACCCTAACCCTAACCCTAACCCTAACCCTAACCCTAACCCTAACCCTAACCCTAACCCTAACCCTAACCCTAACCCTAACCCTAACCCTAACCCTAACCCTAACCCTAACCCTAACCCTAACCCTAACCCTAACCCTAACCCTAACCCTAACCCTAACCCTAACCCTAACCCTAACCCTAACCCTAACCCTAACCCTAACCCTAACCCTAACCCTAACCCTAACCCTAACCCTAACCCTAACCCTAACCCTAACCCTAACCCTAACCCTAACCCTAACCCTAACCCTAACCCTAACCCTAACCCTAACCCTAACCCTAACCCTAACCCTAACCCTAACCCTAACCCTAACCCTAACCCTAACCCTAACCCTAACCCTAACCCTAACCCTAACCCTAACCCTAACCCTAACCCTAACCCTAACCCTAACCCTAACCCTAACCCTAACCCTAACCCTAACCCTAACCCTAACCCTAACCCTAACCCTAACCCTAACCCTAACCCTAACCCTAACCCTAACCCTAACCCTAACCCTAACCCTAACCCTAACCCTAACCCTAACCCTAACCCTAACCCTAACCCTAACCCTAACCCTAACCCTAACCCTAACCCTAACCCTAACCCTAACCCTAACCCTAACCCTAACCCTAACCCTAACCCTAACCCTAACCCTAACCCTAACCCTAACCCTAACCCTAACCCTAACCCTAACCCTAACCCTAACCCTAACCCTAACCCTAACCCTAACCCTAACCCTAACCCTAACCCTAACCCTAACCCTAACCCTAACCCTAACCCTAACCCTAACCCTAACCCTAACCTAACCCTAACCCTAACCCTAACCCTAACCCTAACCTAACCTAACCCTAACCCTAACCCTAACCCTAACCCTAACCCTAACCCTAAACCCTAACCCTAACCCTAACCCTAACCCTAACCCTAACCCTAACCCTAACCCTAACCCTAACCCTAACCCTAACCCTAACCCTAACCCTAACCCTAACCCTAACCCTAACCCTAACCCTAACCCTAACCCTAACCCTAACCCTAACCCTAACCCTAACCCTAACCCTAACCCTAACCCTAACCCTAACCCTAACCCTAACCCTAACCCTAACCCTAACCCTAACCCTAACCCTAACCCTAACCCTAACCCTAACCCTAACCCTAACCCTAACCCTAACCCTAACCCTAACCCTAACCCTAACCCTAACCCTAACCCTAACCCTAACCCTAACCCTAACCCTAACCCTAACCCTAACCCTAACCCTAACCCTAACCCTAACCCTAACCCTAACCCTAACCCTAACCCTAACCCTAACCCTAACCCTAACCCTAACCCTAACCCTAACCCTAACCCTAACCCTAACCTAACCCTAACCCTAACCCTAACCCTAACCCTAACCCTAACCCTAACCCTAACCCTAACCCTAACCCTAACCCTAACCCTAACCCTAACCCTAACCCTAACCCTAACCCTAACCCTAACCCTAACCCTAACCCTAACCCTAACCCTACCCTAACCCTAACCCTAACCCTAACCCTAACCCTAACCCTAACCCTAACCCTAACCCTAACCCTAACCCTAACCCTAACCCTAACCCTAACCCTAACCCTAACCCTAACCCTAACCCTAACCCTAACCCTAACCCTAACCCTAACCCTAACCCTAACCCTAACCCTAACCCTAACCCTAACCCTAACCCTAACCCTAACCCTAACCCTAACCCTAACCCTAACCCTAACCCTAACCCTAACCCTAACCCTAACCCTAACCCTAACCCTAACCCTAACCCTAACCCTAACCCTAACCCTAACCCTAACCCTAACCCTAACCCTAACCCTACCCTAACCCTAACCCTAACCCGCGGTGACGTCATGGTGACTCATCAAGATGGCGGCGCCCATGTGGTCACATGGTACAGAGCCAAGATGGCGGCCTCCATGGGGTCACGTGACTGGTGACCAAGATGGCGGCGACCGGGGGTCACGTGACTCGACGGCCAAGATGGCGGCGAGTGCTCTGTGACGTCATTTATGGCAAGATGGCGGCCGGTGACGTCATTTACGGCATGGTGGCGGCTGTAGGGGGTGACGTCATTTACGGCAACAAGATGGCGGCGCCCAGGGGGTCACGTGATCGGGGACCAAGATGGCGGCCGTCGTGACGTTGTAATGACTCATCAAGATGGCGGCGCCCACACGGTCACGTGGTGGCGTCCAATATGGCGGCGCCCAGGGGGTCACGTGATCCGGGACCCAAGATGGCCGCCCCCATGCGGTCACGTGATGTCGACCAAGATGGCGGACCCTGTGATGTCATCAAGATGGCGGCACCCATGGGGTCATGTGACTGGTGACCAAGATGGCGGCGGTCACGTGATCGGAAACTAAGATGGCGGGCACTGTGATGTCATACAAGATGGCGGCGCCCATGGGGTCACGTGGTGTCGTACAACATGGCGGCGCCCAGGGGGTCACGTGGTACGGCAGCCAAGATGGCGGCCGCCACTCGGTCACGTGATCGGGGACCAAGATGGCGGCGGCCTGGGGTCACGTGACCCGGGAGACAAGATGGCGGCGAGTGCTCTGTGACGTCATTTACGGCAATATGGCGGTCGCGGGGGTCAAAATGGCGGCCGTACGGAGTGACGTCATTTACGGCAGCAAAATGGCGGCCGCGGGGGGGTCACGTGGTGCGGGGGGGGCAAGATGGCGGCCGCGAGGGGGGAGTCACGTGGTACGGAGGGCAAGATGGCGGCCGCGCGCGGTGACGTCATTTACGGCAATATGGCGGCCGCCGGGACCGGGATTTTTTTCGGGTTTTGGGGGGGTTTTGCGCGGTTTTCGCGGGTTGTGTGGGGTCGGAATGGCGTTGCGGTTCCCGTGGGGCCGGCGGTGGGGTGCGCGGGGGTCTGGGGGGCGCGGGGTGGGGGGCAGCGTTTCGATCGGGTGATTGCCGGGGATGCCTGTGCCCTGGGGTCCTTTCTGGGGCGTGTCGCGCTGGTGACGTCATCGGGTGCGCGCCGCGGGTGCAGTACCGGCCGGCAAACGGCAGGTGGCGCTGTGCGTGCAGTACCGGCCGGCAAGCAGCAGGTGGCGCTGCACGTGCAGTACCGGCCGGCGAGCAGCAGGTGGCGCTGTGCATGTAGTACCTGGTTGCAGGCGGCAGGTGGCGCTGTGCGTGCAGTGCTCGTGAGTAAACGGCAGGTGGTGCTGTTACTACATGATCTATATGTAAATGGCATGGGGTGGGGTCCTGGCTTGCAGGGGGTGGGTCTGGCGAGGGGGGCGGCCACGGGGGTGGGGTGTGTGGGATGTAGGGGTGGGGGTGCCATGGGAGGGGTATGTATGTGGGTGGGGAGTACTCATTACTATTGATTGCTGACAGGTGGGATCCCTATATACTGTATATAGTAAAAAGAAGAAAAACTATATGTCCGGTGCAGCAGTAGGAAATTTCAGGCTCCCGGGGAGTAAATGGTTTGTTTATTTAAATTTTTTTTTTTTTTTTTTTACTCCCAGGGAGCCTGAAAGTTTCTACTGCTGCTTTATTAAACCAAAGCTAGAAAGGAAACAAAGTTAGAAAGAGAAGGAGAGAGAGAGAAAAGAGAAGGAGGGAGAGGAAAGAGAAGGAGGGAGAGGAAGAGAAGGAGAGAGAGAAAAGAGAAGGAGAGAGAGAAAAGAGAAGGAGAGAGAGAAAAGAGAAGGAGAGAGAAAAGAGAAAGAGAGAGAGAAAAGAGAAGGAGACAGAAAAGAGAAAGAGAGACAGAAAAGAGAGAGAGAGAAAAGAGAGAGAGAGAGAAAAGAGAGAGAGAGTGAGAGAGAAGCAGGGAGAAAAGACAGAGAGAAGCAGAGAGAAAAGAGAGAAGCAGAGAGAAAAGACAGAGAGAGAAGCAGAGAGAAAAGACAGACAGAGGAGCAGAGAGAAAAGACAGAGAGAGGAGCAGAGAGAAAAGACAGAGAGAGAAGCAGAGAGAAAAGAGAGACAGAGGAGCAGAGAGAAAAGACAGACAGAAGCAGAGAGAAAAGACAGAGAGAGAACCAAAAAGAAAAGAGAGACAGAGGAGCAGAGAGAAAAGACAGAAGCAGAGAGAAAAGACATAGAGAAGCAGAAAGAAAAGGGAGACAGAAAAGAGTTGGAAAAAATAGTGGAGAGAACAGGGACAAAGAGAAAGAAGAGGAGAGAACAGAGGAAGACACAGAGGGAGAGAGAGAGAGAGGGAGAAGAGATAGATAGCAAAAGACAAAGAAGAGACAGGAAGACAGAAGAAAAAACAGGAGGACAGAGTGAGACGGGAAAAAGAGGGTGGGAGAACTGAAGAAGGACAGGAGTTAGAGGGAAAAAGAAAGTGGTTAGGATTAGAGTGAGGGTGAAAACTTAGGGGTGGGCTGAAAAAGGAAAGGACTAAGAGCAAAAAACACAAACCGAGGAAAAGGAGAACATGGAGAGAAAAAGAAGTGAGAAGACTGAGAGAGACAGTTATAAAGGCAACAGAAACAAAGGGCTAGATATGGATGGAAGTTAAGGTATAAGAAAATAGAACAGTAAAGTGAGGAGCAAAAGGAAGAAATACAGTGCAAGGAAATGACAACACCGCACCAAAAAAAGACAGGAGCCACGGTGGGGGTAGGGAAGGGCAGGGGGTATCTTTATTAAGGGTGACTCAACTTTATTAAAAGAATGTTTTCATTTATACAACAACAAAATACATGGAAACAGTGTATACAAATGCAAGTGCAGATACAATCCATAGACGCACTGGTAAAAATCGAGTTTACATACAGAGCAATACAGGGCAAGGCAGCAGCTAATGCAAAAGCAATACAGAGCAATACAGCAAAATGCAGCAGTTAATGCAAATGCAATACACAGCAATACAGAGCAATACAGCGAAATGCAGCAGCTAATGCAAACACAATACACAGCAATACAGAGCAATACAGCAAAATGCAGCAGCTAATGCAAATGCAATACACAGCAATACAGAGCAATACAGCGAAATGCAGCAGCTAATGCAAATGCAATACACAGCAATACAGAGCAATACAGCGAAATGCAGCAGCTAATGCAAATGCAATACAGAGCAATACAGAGCAATACAGCAAAATGCAGCAGCTAATGCAAATGCAATACAGAGCAATACAGCAAAATACAGCAGTTAATGCAAATGCAATAGACAGCAACACAGAGCAATACAGAGCAATACAACACATATTAACACAAGATGATAACCTTTTTCTATTTTCATTACAGGTTGATTTACTGTCACAGGACACCCAAAACAACAAAAGCACACAGAAAACAACACTCATCTACCATTAACACCCCCTTCACATGACACACGAACTCACCATCGCTGCCATCACAACTGCTAAATTACACCCCAGTAATCATTGCTCCTCGGAAACGTGGTTCCCGGGACCACAAAAAAAACCTCCTGCCTGACGAAAACCCGGTCCCTGGACGGTCCGCGCCCAAACTTTGGCGATGAACGTCGCCTCGCTGACCGACCGGGACCCGGGAAAAAAAAACCCAGCCGGGGGGGAAAAAAAAAAAAAAAACCCCAGCTGGGGATTTTTTATTCTAAATTTAAAAATGAGTTGAAAAACCTGAAAAGCAAAACTCATACAAGGTTACAACCCTACAACCCTTCAACACACACACACTTCCTTCAGCTTACACACAAACCCACACTAAATCGGACCCCAACCGCTCTGCTAACCCTCAGCACACACTCGCTCCCCTCCTCGGGAACGTGGTTCCCGGGAGCCTCCAAAAAATCCTCCTGCCTGACGAAAACCCCGGTCCCTGGACGGTCCGCGCCCAAACTTTGGCGATGAACGTCGCCTCGCTGACCGACCGGGACCCGGGAAAAAAAAACCCAGCCGGGGGGAAAAAAAAAAAACCCCCCGGCTGGGGATTTTTTATTCTAAATTTAAAAATGAGTTGAAAAACCTGAAAAGCAAAACTCATACAAGGTTACAACCCTACAACCCTTCAACACACACACACTTCCTTCAGCTTACACACAAACCCACACTAAATCGGACCTCAACCGCTCTGCTAACCCTCGGCACGCACTCACGCCCCTCCTCGGGAACGTGGTTCCCGGGAGCCTCCAAAAAATCCTCCTGCCTGACGAAAACCCCGGTCCCTGGACGGTCCGCGCCCAAACTTTGGCGATGAACGTCGCCTCGCTGACCGACCGGGACCCGGGAAAAAAAAACCCAGCCGGGGGGAAAAAAAAAAAAACCCCCGGCTGGGGATTTTTTATTCTAAATTTAAAAATGAGTTGAAAAACCTGAAAAGCAAAACTCATACAAGGTTACAACCCTACAACCCTTCAACACACACACACTTCCTTCAGCTTACACACAAACCCACACTAAATCGGACCTCAACCGCTCTGCTAACCCTCGGCACGCACTCGCGCCCCTCCTCGGGAACGTGGTTCCCGGGAGCCTCCAAAAAATCCTCCTGCCTGACGAAAACCCCGGTCCCTGGACGGTCCGCGCCCAAACTTTGGCGATGAACGTCGCCTCGCTGACCGACCGGGACCCGGGAAAAAAAAACCCAGCCGGGGGAAAAAAAAAAAAACCCCCCGGCTGGGGATTTTTTATTCTAAATTTAAAAATGAGTTGAAAAACTTGAAAAGCAAAAGTCACACACACAAGGTCAAATCCAGTCAGCATGCGCTCACACACTCAGAGACGAGCAGACTCAGACACGTGCTGTCACTCACGCTCTTCCCGCTTACGTGCTTGGTGTGGCCCTTACTCGAGACGCTGAAGAACATGCTTCAATGCATCTTCTGGCTGCCGCTCCTTGACGTCAAATGGTAGATTCTGGGGAAATCGGTAGCCTCGGGGACCTGTGAGACGACAGGAAGCGGTCAATGAGTGGCTATCTGACAGCTAGGACTTGGCCCCTCTCTGACCGATAAATTCTCTACCCAAAACCCCATTAA
This sequence comes from Agelaius tricolor, assembly GCF_023055355.1. Taxonomy (NCBI): domain Eukaryota; kingdom Metazoa; phylum Chordata; class Aves; order Passeriformes; family Icteridae; genus Agelaius; species Agelaius tricolor. Next base: position 199,452 of record NW_027269387.1, on the reverse strand, counting down.
AGACAGATGAACAGTAAAGTTTTTATAACTCTTCTACCTAACTGTGACTACATGCCAGGGCAGGGCAGCTCCGAGCATAAGTGCTACAGTGTAAGTACATACAGTATAAGCCAACAAAAGGTACACGCAATGTAAGTACATACAGTATAAGCCAACAAAGGTACACGCAATGTAAGTACATACAGTATAAGCCAGCACAGGTACACACAGTGTAAGTACATACAGTATAAGCCAACATAGGTACACACAGTGTAAGTACACACAGTATAACTACATACAGTATAATCCAACACAGGTCCACACAGTGTAAGTACACACAGTATAACTACATACACTATAATCCAACACAGGTCCACACAGTGTAAGTACATACAGTACAAGTAGATACAGTATAAGCCAACACAGGTACACACAGTGTAAGTACATACAGTATAAGCCAGCATAGGTACACACAATATAAGTACATACAGTATAAGCCAACATAGGTACATGCAATGTAAGCCAGGACTTGAGATAGCTCTCTGGAAGATTAATTCTTGAGCCCTATACCCCTTGGGAAGATGGAACCTATAGAACTGCTGCGGTCACGTGAGGAGGCTGTAAGACGCTCCCTCAGGAAGTCCAAGAGAATGGTGTGGAAAAAAAGGCACTACCAAAGCCTCTAGTGAGAAGGAAGATGGATGAGAACATCTTGTCCCTTTGAGACATTCCTGTCTCAAAGAGTAAAAATGTAAAGATGCCGGAATAAGGGACATCCGGAAAGGAACGGGAGTAGAATACGGGCGATGTGGCACGGAATAGTGCCCACAAAGCGTTGACACGTAACAAAGGCCTGTGACACGTAAGACAATGGACACAGACTACATAACACAGACACGGACAACATAACACAGACACGGACAACATAACACAGACACAGATGACATAACACAGAGACGAGTGACAACTGCCTGGCACTGTCCCCGTAGGGACCCGAGATTCCTAACACAAGATGAGCCAGAGGCTGATGATGCCAAAGGAAAGGAAGCCCTATGACAAGAGCACGTGATGATGAAATGGAACTCGTTAAAAGAAGTTAGTGCCGAAGTAGTTAAGAGGATGCTCGAGAGGCTCGGCGAGCCTAGAGAAGGAGGCCGACTGCCGGGTGACCGTGGCCGTAGCTCCGGACGTGAAGGCGAGCTCCTCGGGGGAAAGATCCGTGACGATGTCGAGGCGAGGGAGGCGGATGACGCAAAGTACGCGAAAATGTGGAGATGGGTCGGAACTGCCCTGCCCGGCAAAGGCTCTGGCGAGGCTGAGGGGAAACCCTCTCCCTTTACTTCCAGAGAGCCCGCCCCCCTACAGACCTCTACGCTAAGCTGACATCAAATTGCCTCCTGTGAGAGTAAAGGTTTTTCCCCTTCTCCCAGCCGCTGGCCCCGACACTTAGCTTTTGGAAGAGGAGCTGACAAAATCCATCCTCGGTCGCACGTGGACGTGGAGATGCTCTCCGTGTGTGCTTCGGTGCTGCCCTTTCCAAGTTTGGGCTACGAGCCTCCTCAGGGTACCTAAGACAAAACAGAAAACCTGACTATTGCCCTCAACAACAGTAATCCCCGGGACTCCTCCGCACCGCTGCCCCAGCTCACCTCAAATCTTGATTTGACTCCGGAGGCTGCCCGGAACATACCTGCAAAAAGAAAAGGTACACGCTTAGCATGCTGCTGTGTAACGCTCACCTATGGGTCAGCCTGCCTAAACCCCGACTCACCTGCCCTCCTCTGTTCCTTGGCGCGCCTAGGGCAGCGACAGCACCTGCAAAGAAACAAAGCAGAAAATTTCCTGAGATACTGTGAAAACACAACCTCCCAAATCTGACAAGGATGCCACAGTGATACCTTAAGCTCTCACCCACCTGGCATAGGCATGCTTGGCCAGGATAGATGGCAAGTGGACCACCTAAAATAAAAAAAACAAGAGGAGATGCTTAGAGCTGCACAAAAACTGAGACATCAGCAATAACAACTGCTTCTGTACACTATTCAATGCTCACCTTGCCCACTCAGCCTTGACTGCTGCTCTCTGCCTTGACTTCCTAAAAAGAGAGACAAAGAACAATGCTGTAACGGCCACCATTTATGCTTCCTCTGCAGAGACAAATGGTGACTCACCTGCTCAGGGCAATCCCCTCACCTGGGATGGGGGGCTCTGCCCTGGATTTTATCCGTCTGCATCTGAAAGAAAGTTAGGACAAAAGTCAAAGGGCTGCAGGATAACTTAAGAGCTCCAGATATCTTCTGTCCATCTACACATCCCACCTAGAGTCAAACTACACCCCACATTACAAACTTCAAGTCGCCAGGACTTCTCCTATTGCACCAGGCTATGCGGCAGGGCAGAGCAGCTCCGGCACAAACGTGTGCAGACACCCGTGACACAGGACAGGACATGACAAACAACGGGGACAAAACACGGACAGAAATCTCGAGACAAGAAGCATGACTGCAAGGAGCACAAAGACACAAAATTAGACAACTGAGGTGAGACCGATGGCGAGCTGATGAGGCTCAGAGAACCCTGGAGAAAGAAGATGCTAAACTGAATCATTTAGTCCAAAAACTGAAAGGATGAATGCGCAGGAGGCCTATGGTCAGAATCCTCTACCTGTCCTCACATTCTTACAAGACCTAGTCCACCATAATAGAACCTTCCAGGCTGCAGTTGTCCATACAGCTCAGAACAAGACCTGAAAAGACAGCTGACCAGATGCTTCTAAAGAGACAAGAGAGTCTGATGCCTGTCTGAGCTTCTGAGGCAAAAGTTCTATGGCCTGGGTGCCAGACCGAGGAATGCAGAGAGCACAGATGCTAACAATGATGCCAGGGTTTCTGACAGGCCCCACCAAGGCCTAAAGTAAAGGACATGACATATCCAAACAACACATAATACACAAAAGACAAGTGACACGATACACACCGGGACTGCTCTGCCCGTTCTGCGCACCTCAGCACTGGGACCCAAAGTCAGGCTTTGCTTTTATGGGGCCTAAGGGGCTGCTTCCTGAACACCCCCCACCTCCAAAGGGGACTAAAAAACCCCTCCCAGTAATTCCCAAACCAGCCCCCTGCTTTCATCCCCTCTGTGGGTCGTGGCCCTCTACTTATCTCTCGCACAGCTGGGGATGCCGGTCTCGGGTGCGAAGAAAGGCCACCTCGTCAGCTGGGAAGGTCCTGCTGGCACTGGGCTGGTGTCTCTTAGACAGCTATAATAAAGAAAACCAAACATCAGTGCCTGATCTCAGCAGCCCATCGGCCAAAACCCCACAGGTCTGCTACTCACCCTGCTCCTAAGAACGCTCAGCTGCTGGGGCCCCACGCTTCGGGCATGCTCGGAGACCGAGGCCATCGTCACAGGGGGTGCCTGGGTTAAGAGGAGATGAGGTGATTTGGCATGGCTGAAACCTGAGGGGACCCTCGCTCCTCCTCCCTACTTCCCCTACTCACCGCAACTCCTTGGCAGCTGCCGAAGGCCACCTGGATGGCACCTTTAAATAGAAAGCATCTGGGCTTCATCACCAGGTCCTGTAATGCATCCACAGGGCTCACACGTGCAGGGAACCCGCATCAGCCGGCTGGTGACGGGGCTTGGCAGGCTCCGAGTGGATTGCCTAAAGCACAAAAAAGAGAATGGAAACTTAGAGCGGCACCAGAAACTGAGACTGGAGCAATAACAGCTACTTCTCTCCACTGCTCACCTTGACTGCTGGTATCCAGACTTACTTCCTAAAAAGAAAGAAAGAACAGAGCTGTAACAGAGTCACCACATACGCTTCTGCTGCAGAGACAAATGGTGCCTCACCTGCTCGGGGGAAACCACTCACCTGGGATGGGGCCCTCTGGCACAGATTTAATCCATCGGAATCTGAAAAAAAAGTCAGGACAAGAGTCAAACTGTTGCAGGATTACTTCAGAGCTCCAGATATCTTGTCTGCATCAACAAATCCCATCTAGAGTCCAACTAGACCCCACATTACAAACTTCAAGTCCCCGGGACTTCTCCTATTGCACCGGGCTACGCGGCAGGGCAGAGCAGCTCCGGCACAAATGTGTGCGCACACCCGTGACACAGGACAGACAGGACGTGACAGACAACGGGGACACAACACGGACAGAAATCTCAGGGCAAGAAGGATGACTGCAAGGACTGAGAAGATGCCAAATGAGATGACCAAGGTGAGACCGATGGCAAGCTGATGAGACTCAGAGAACCCTGGAGAAAGAAGATGCTAAACTGAATCATTTAGTCCAAGAACTGCAAAGATGGATGCCCAAGAATCCTACAGCCAGAAGCCTCTGCGCGCCCTCACATCCTTTCAAGTCCTAGTCCGCCATAATGGATCCTGGCGGGGCAGAGCTGTCCACACAGCTCAGAACAAGACCTGAAAAGACACCTGACCGGATGCTTCTAAAGAGACAAGAGAGTCTGATGCCTGTCTGAGATCCCGAGTCAAAAGTTCTATGGCCTGGGTGCCAGGCCGAGGAATGCAGAGAGCACAGATGCTAACAATGATGCCAGGGTTTCTGACAGGCCCCACCAAGGGCTAAGGTAAAAGACATGACATATCCAAACAACACATAATACACAAAAGACAAGTGACACGATACACACCGGGACTGCTCTGCCCGTTCTGCGCACCTCAGCACTATGATGCAAAGTCAGGCTTTGCTTTTATGGGGCCTAAGGGGCTGCTTCCTGAACACCCCCCACCTCCAAAGGGGACTAAAAAACCCCTCCCAGTAATTCCCAAACCAGCCCCCTGCTTTCATCCCCTCTGTGGGTCGTGGCCCTCTACTTATCTCTCGCACAGCTGGGGATGCCGGTCTCGGGTGCGAAGAAAGGCCACCTCGTCAGCTGGGAAGGTCCTGCTGGCACTGGGCTGGTGTCTCTTAGACAGCTATAATAAAGAAAACCAAACATCAGTGCCTGATCTCAGCAGCCCATCGGCCAAAACCCCACAGGTCTGCTACTCACCCTGCTCCTAAGAACGCTCAGCTGCTTGGCCGCACGCTTCGGGCACGCTCGGAGACCGAGGCCTTCGTCACAGGGGGTGCCTGGGTTAAGAGGAGATGAGGTGATTTGGCATGGCTGAAACCTGAGGGGACCCTCACTCCTCCTCCCTACTTCCCCGACTCACCACAACTCCTTGGCAGCTGCTGAAGGCCACCTGGATGGTGCCTTTAAATAGAAAACTTCTGGGCTTCATCACCAGGTCCTGTAATACGTCCAAAGGGCTCACACGTGCAGGGAACCCGGTACATCGGCCTGCTGGTGACAGGGGCTTGGCAGGCTCTGAGTGGATTGCCTAAAGCGCAGAAACAGGAACGGATGCTTAGAGTTGCACCGGAAAGTGAGACTTGAGCAATAACAACTGCTTCTGTACGCTACTCAGTGCTCACCGTGCCCACCTCACCTTGACTGCTGATATCCAGCTTTACCTCCTAAAAAGAAAAAGAACAGAGCTGTAACAGAGTCATACTTTACACTCCCCCTGCAGAGACAAACAGTGACTGACCTGCTCGGGGGAACCTCCTCACCCGGGATGGGTGGATGGTTTTTGCCCTGGATTTTATCCTTCTGCATCTGAAAGAAAGCAAGGACAAAAGTCAAAGGGCTGTAGCATAACTTCACACCTCCAAACATCTCCTGTCTATCTAGGAATATCATCTAGAGTCTGGCAACGCCCCACAAACTGCGAGTCCCTGGGACTTGTCCTCTTGCAGCAGGCTATGCGGCAGGGCAGGGCAGGGCAGCTCCGGCACAAATATGTGCGGACACCCGTGACACGGAACGTGACAAACAGGGGGACAACAAACACAACACATCATGCTTGTGGTGAGGGTCTCGAGGGGAAAAGGCAAAAGGGACCCCAAAGACACACTAGGTAACACGGTACGCCAGACAACACGACGTGGACCGGAACTGTTCTGCGCTGCCCACCTGAAAGCTGCCATCAAAAGTAGAGCCTCTCCCTTTAGCTGTCCTAAGAGGCCCCTTGGAGGAGATTGCTTTTCCCTCTGCTAATTTTTAAATCTGTCCCAGGAACTCCCAACCCGCTGCTCTCCCATTGTCCCATCTCCAGGCCGTGGCCCAGACTTATCTTTTGGATGATCGGTGATGAGGATCCACATTGCACCTGAAATGAGTCTGCCTCAGAGGGCCCCGTGATCGCCTGTTAGCCTCTCGGTCAGCTACAATAAAGAAAAACAAAACCAAAGTATGAGTACAGAGTTATGTGGGCCAAATCCCAGCGAGTCAGATACTTGCCCTCTCCTGAGTGTGCCTGGCTCCTTCAGGCTCCAGCTTCATCCTGATTCCAAGGCTGTGGCCATTATTATGAGTGGCACCTGGGTTAGAGAAAGGCAAAGCGAAATGGCATTCCTGTGAGTGCAGTGGATGACCTTGTGTGCTGTAAGACGTGTGAATGCCTCTGCTCGGCTTCTAAAAGGCCTTGGGTGGGGGGCTCAAATAATCCCCCTTTCTCACCCTGCTGCCTTCAAAACCACCCCCCCCAACAATAACTCCTAACTGGATACCTGCTCAGCCTCCCTCTCCTAGTCACAATCCTCAACTCACCTGAAGCCTCAATTTCAAACGTCATCTTGGACACTGGGCAGATCCCTCTTGTGACACGATAAATCTGCTGAAAAAAGTGTTGTAGTTGACACAACCTGGAGCCTCTGGAAGCTGCGCTCCTCCTAAAAAAAAATACAAAACAAAATAAGAACAAAACCAGAAATTACAAATGCACTTTACCACCCCTAAACACGAAACCCAAAACTGCGAACGTAAATACTCCCTGTATTCTATGCTGTTTTCTTCACAGCATCTTCAAAGCCTCTGTTGCTTCAGATGCCCAGAAACACCTGCTGAAAACAAGCTGAGATAAGCTGGAAAAAGCTTCTTCACTAAAATAAGAAACCAGCTCTTATCCCAGCACATCCCAGAGGGGGAATGAAGGCCCTGAGCAAAGGCTGGGGTTAATATACCCCTGATGGTGCCCGCCTCTCGTTCCCATGGCACCCAGGAAAAGGGAGGGGGCCAATCCCACCGGGTATAAAAACCCTCAGAGCAGCTGCTGCTGTTTGGCTCCTCTGACTCAAATTCAAGGGGAGCCAAGGGCTTGTTATAGAAGAAAACTCTTCAGAAAAATAACAGCACTTTCTTTTTTGCAACAACTACTTGGTGTAAAAGGGCAGAAAACTGGTAAGAAATAAAATTTTCTGTTTAGGCAGCATAAATAGATAAATTGGCTAATTTGATGTTAACTTACATAATTATTCCTTAGTGGCTACTAAGTAGTACTTCACGTGTGACTAAGTCCAGTGGAGAAGAATGCTTATGATATGAATCGTCTAAGCCTTCTTGGGACCTCTAATTAGGCCTAACTACATTATAAGCAAAAATAAGAAAAATAAAAGCTTCCCAGGCTGTGTAAGGGTTAAGTGCGTGCCAGGCTTACCCTGCTCTGAGATACTTAGTCCTATGGCACAGAAAGGAGGGCCCTGAAATGTAGTTTTAAACCTTTAAAATGCTGAAAAAAGCAGAGCTTCCTTCCAGTGAACCCCTTAAACAGAGGAAATGGGGCAGTTACCTCTACTGAAACTAATACAATAGCAAATAAATAGCTTCTGCCCTTTAATTTGTTCTCCTTAAGTACTGGGAAAAGAGGGGTTTTCCTCTCTCTTTAAATCTCTCCAGGGATGGAAAAAGAGGGATTCGAACTCTTAAGATGGAGGGTACAGCTGGGCTTCTCCCTCAATTTAGGCCTCAGGACAATAAAAAGGGGGTGGCTCCCCTTAATTCAAACCCGTAAGAAACATTGTCAAGATTTTCCCCTTCTATTTAAACTGGGAAATAATAGCAAATGAGGACTCCCTGTCAATTAACACCCCGAACAGCATAGAAAAGGCAGGGATTCTTTCAACTGAGACCACTAAAATTGCAGGGGAAGCAGAGTCCCTCCCAGTTGGAACACAAAAAATAAAGGAAAAGGAAGCTTTTTCCCTTTTTTCTAAACCCTTTTTCTCCTAATAAACCCTCTCCTTTCTGGCAGTGCTGTGGAGGGTCTGGGGGCTCTGGGGAGGGACTGACAAAGTAAAAGGGGAAAGTTTAAAGCCCTCTCCTGGAACCCCACATGCTGCCTGGCCTGCTCAGATGCTGCCCCTTGGCAAAAGGGCTCTTCCCTTGGCATTTTCTCAAAGTGATGCTCCGTGCCCGGGTGGGTCCGGCTGCTCCCTAGTCCGTGCTGGATGCTCCGACCGTAGTTCCTGGAGGGACCCTTGGGATGCCCCGTTAGCCCCTCTGGACTAGCAGCTCCTTGTGCGGGTGTGCCCGGGTAACCCTCTGAAAGAAGCTGGGCACAGGGGGGCTGCTAGACCTTGGAGTGGGCTTGAGGTGAAGAAAGGTCCTGTGAGGAGTTCCTTCCCCTGCACAGCCCTTCGTCTGCCCCTTAAACCATGGGCTGCCAGACTTTCCTTTCTAAGGAAATTAACCGTCTTTCCTCTCTGTGTGCCCGTGGCCGAAACTGCAACTCGGCCTCCAAAACTGCAGAGAACGATTTCTCACGGACCGCGGCTGCCGACGTCGAGAACTCTCGCCGCCCTTGGAGTGCCACGTGCCTCCTGCGAATGGACGTCGACGCGCAGCGGGGCTGAGTTTGGCTTTACGGGGAAGAGGGCCGGCGCAGGATTTCTCGGGGAGCAAAGCTGCCCCCGTCGAGAACTCGGGCTGCCCTGGCAGTGCCGAGCACCTCCTGCAAACTGGCGTCGGGTGACGCGGGGGGTGAGTTTTTCTGTGCAGAAGTTCTCCCAGACCAAAGCTGAGAGCATCTAACCCTAACCACAACAACTTAGCTGGGTCTAAAACTTACATCCTTCGGACTGGCAGCGTGGGACCCAACCCGCTGTGCCGCCGCTGGCCCCTTTTTCAAGCATTCTGCTGCAGTCCTAAAACTCTGCCTTTTCTGAGGGTGTTTCCTCTGACCCTGACCGTAATCTTCCAAATATGCTATAAAGACTCATAAAATGGCTTTGAAAAAGCCCCAACAATACCCTAAGAAGTCCCAGAAAAGTCCCTTCCAAAATCCCCTAAATACCTTTAAAACTCCCGGAAAAAAAGCCTCACAAAGACATGCTCAGTCTCCGAACTCTACCTCTTGCTGTCTAGCCCACAGATGTCGTCCCTACCTTTTTGCAGTGGGTCTGTTGTCCTCTGAGGGTTCTGTCATTGTGCTGCTGTGTGAGGGTTGCTGTCTGGTCTCGCTGTTAGGGTTGCTGGGTTGTGCTGCTGTTGGGGGAAAAGGCTGTTTTTAGGGGGGCTGCTTAGGCTGAGGTTAGGGCTGGGGTGAGGGGTGGTACAGCTGTACCCTGTACCCCTGATCTCCACTGGACTGTCCAGCCCTCAAGCCCTCTCCCTTTACCCCTCAACCGGTCCCTCTGCCCCCCAGCCCTCAGCTCCTGTGTGTCACCCACTGTCCCCTCTCCCTGTTCCTCCCTCAGCTCCCAGCCTCTGTCACCCTCAAGCCCCCACAGTGCCCCTCAAGCTGCCCCTCAGCCTCCGTGTGTTGTGCCATGAAAAACCCTAAAAATACCCTAAAAATTCCCTGAGAACCCCCTAATCTTCAAAATGTCCTAAAAACCCCATGAAAACCTAAAAATAGCCTCAGAATGCTGTTAGAATACACTGGAAATACAATACTTTTAAAAAACCCCTAAAAATCCCCAAAGAACCTTTAGAAATCCCTAAATATACCCTAAATAGTCCAAAAAGAGCTCTAAAAATACCCCAACAATCCTTAAAATGCCCTGATAAGACCCTAAAAAAGCCTAAAAATTCCCTCAAAAACCCTAAAAATACCCTAGCCCTAAAAAGTCCTCCACATACCCTCAATAGTCCTAAAAAACCCCAAGAACATCCAAACCCCCCCCAAACAATTCTTAAAAGTACTACGAAAGCCCTTAAAATACCCTAACAAAATCTTTTAAAAGCCCTAAAAGTATCCTCAATGTTCCCAGAAAATTCCTGGAAAACTCCTCCAAAAAAGCCCTAAAATATCCTTTTAAAGCCGTGAGAAAAACCCTAAAAAAAACCCCTAAAAAACTGCTCAGCCCCCAACTCCTACCTGTCACTCTCTAGACCACAAACATCATTGCTACCTTTTTATTAGAGTTGCTGCCTGCAGCTGCTGGGAGACTTCTGGGGCTGTCCCAGCATTGGGGTTACTGCCTTGTGCTGCTGTTGGGGAAAACCGGGGTCCTAGGGGTGCTCTTTAGGGTGACCTTGGGGTTGGGTTGAGGGCTGCTGCACCTGTACCCTAACCCTACCTGGTACCCTGTGTCCTTTGTACCCCTAACCCTCGGTGTGAGCTCTCCGTCTGTCAAGCCTCCCCCTCCTTGCCCCTCAGCCCGCAATGTCTGTGTGCCACCCCAAGACCTCTGACATTGTCCCTTGGCCCCCTGGCCTCCACTGTGCACTCTCCACCTGGTTAGGGGTGGTTTTTAGGGTAAGGTTAGGGGTGGTGTGAGCGCTGGTTCACCTGTCACCCTCAAGCAGCCCCCACTTTGCCCCTCAAGGCATCTGCTTCCCCTCACCCTTTTCTTGTCACCCTCAAGTTCCCTGCTCCCAGCCTCTCAGCATCTCTGTGCCACCATGGAGCCCCCCAGTTGCTCCTAACGCCCCCTTCTGCCTCTCAGCTCCCCCCATCCTCTGTGTCACTCTCCAGCCCCCTCCCCTCAGCCCGCAGCCCCTTGTGACACCCTGCAGCCCACAGACGTTGTCCCTGCCTGTCTCGCCTGGGTGTTGTCCTGCTGCGAGAGCTGCGCCGTCCTCCGAGGGTTCGGGCTCCTGCGTGCTGCTGCAGGGGACTCACGGGTGGGCGGTGGGTGAAGTAACGGATGGATCGGGAAGTGTGGTGGGACGGGTTAAGGGCGGAGTGAGGGATGGAGCAAGGGCGGGCTGGAAAACAGAGTAGGGTTAGGGGCAGAGAAGGGGACGCAGCAGCAGGGGGCTGAGGTGGGGAGGTGAGTGTTAGGAGGAGGCGTAACTCCGTAACTCCAAGACCGAGTCTGCAGCCAACGAGAACTCTGAGTGACCTGGGAGCGGTGAACGTCTTTGGCAAACTGATGTAAGGGAACTGGGGTGATGAGGTTTGTTTCCCTTGGAAAGGGATGGCATTTGTGTCTGTGGGCCTGCACCCTGCCTGGGACCTTTGATCTCGAGTGGGCTGCCACCTCCTAAAATTCCAAACATCGCAGGTGAGACAGGGGGTTGGAAATTTTACTTGGGGTAGAAACCAATTTTGGATGTAGCTGAAGTCTGCTGGTGAAACTTGTGTAGTCTGTTAATCGGTGTGCTTACAAAAAGGCCTGCAGAGAGAACAAAGGAAGTTCGAGGATTCTGTGGGAAAAAGAGAATCTGGGTTACAACCGAGTGCACGGCCTCGTCCCTGTGTGAGTAAAAGTTTGAGGTTTTGCCGGCAGCATCACCGAGTGCTATGGGGTCCCCTGGTCGATAGGGCAACTCGGGAGGGTTTGCTTCAGGCTTTGCTTGTGAAAGGTGTGAGAAAAGCAAGCAGCTCTGAAGCAGATGAGCCCCCTCTTGCCTGTTGAAGTGTTGGATAAATCAAAGATAAACCTCAAGTCCCTTCCCACCCAAACCATTCCGTGATTCTTTGCCCTGGAGGCAAGGGTGCACCTGTCACCGCATTTCTCTTCACAGAGAAAAGCAAGGCACAATTCTCCCCAAGAATATTTCTGGGATTCACATTCTCTGAACCTCAGAGGAAGTAAAATCAATTCTTATCTCATTTGCTGTGCCTGTGTTTGTGCTGAAGTCGAATGCAACGTGGAGATTGTTTACCCAAAGTGAGGGTGTTTTGTTTCCTTGGCCTGTCGGGGCCAAGTGTGTGTGCGTGTCGGGACTCTTGGGTGACAGTCATGAGTTGTGTGCGGGGTTGAGTACTTGGTAGATAGGGTTTAGATGTAATGTAATATAGTATAATAAAGCAATTGATTAGCCTTCTGATAAGGCAGAATGCAGATTGGAAATATTTGCACATATGATATTAAAGGACACGTGAACCACCTTTCTGTGAGACAAAGACACAAGACTCGGCCCATCCCTAACTTAGGACACAGCTAAAAAATAATAGATAAAATAATTTTTAACCTATTTTTGAAGAACTCTCTAAAATTAATGGCAGATGATATAGCTATTTTATCTGGCAAGCTTCCCTGCAAAATTCCCTGCTGATGCTGGCTCAGACGGATGGAGATTTGGGAGGAGGGGGAAGAACAAAGTGCCACGGGGCTTTATTGGATGAGCCTTGAAAGGTTTCTGCAAGCTTCTATTGCAAGGTTGATGAACCTTGTGTTTGTTAACTTCAGTTTTGCTCAGTGTTTTAACCCTGCTTTATCTCCTGTGGTCCAGATGACACATTCACACATTTTAGAAAATTCAGTGGGATGCTCTTCAAACAACATGTGACTTTGCACCAGTGAGGGCAGAAACTTGATGGTTTTACCTCAATCTATAGTTTTTCAATATTGCTATAGAAAGTGCTTTTCTGTGAAATGTCTACTTTGGTTAGATCATGCAAATTTAGTGCTGGCTGGTACTTCCATAAGATGAAGAGTAAGAATAACTCAGGAATGTTTCATCATTTGTCTCTGCACTGGTCAGAAATGGTAATTTGAGCTCAAATCTGTAGAAATTTAGCAAAAGAAGTTGGACACTCAGAGGATAAAAATAGAAAAAATGCATTGGAAGGATTTTTCCTGCTAGTGAGTGAGTTTCTACCTGTAGGAGCATCGGGGGGTAGCACGGTCGGGACAGACGGAGACGAGAATTCGTATTGCTATAAGCTGGGTGATATGGGGTAACCTTTAAATGAGGGCCGTCTTCTCCTAGGAAATGAAAGAAGTAACAGGTACCCATAGTTAATGAGCCTAGGATTTCTAGCTCTTGAAGGTCAGATTTATCAGCTTTAGAATTATCAATATAAGTTTGGTGTTTCTGGCTGGGAGTTGGAGATACGTGATGATCATCATATGGCCAATATTTATCAGGAGTAACATTATCAAAACCCTTTGGGAAAGGTACTCCAACTAGACAGCTTGAAAAAGGTTTGTCAGGGCTTGTGTCAGATAGACGGATGGTATCGGAGCCTGCAGACCTGGCTAAAGCAACCCAGACATTCGTCTTTGGTTGATTGACAGGTAAAGCTTTTGTTTGTGCTGCCTGTGCGACTGCTTGCGCTGTTTGAGCTGTAAGAGCCCTTTCAATTTTTTCTCCTAGAGTTTTTCCAAGTTCATTTGCCTGGATAATTGCCACTTGCTGTGGACTCCCAATTTTGTTACAGGCATCCATCATTTCAGGCACTGTGGGTTTGTCTTTTCCTAGGGCTTTGATAACTCTTTTACATTCTGCATTGGCATTATTTTCAATAATGTCCCGTATCATTATTGGGCGAGCTATATCATCGCCGCATTGTCTTTCTGCTCCTTGCGTTACCCGGCCCACAAATGCGTTACCATTGCGTTACCATTTATGGTTCAGACGAGTCTTGCCTAATCAGAGTATAGGCTTTTTCAAAACTTCTTGCAGGCTCAATTTGCAAAAAGGCTCTGCGAGCCATCTTTTTAATGTCATCTAACGCTGTTTTGGGTAAATTCACTCGATTATCATTCTGATCATCAGGAGGGTCACCAGTCAGCTTAGACGTGACAAGGGTACGAAGGTCTGCATCGGTACTCTGTCTATAAGTGGCTAGTACCCCTGTGAGCAGTCTTTTCCATTTGAGTTCCCATAGCGTATATTGTGAGTCTGTGAGAATTATACTAGCAAGATTTTTACAGTCATTTGGTATGAGTGTATGTCCTTCCAGGACTGTCCTTTTCAGCAGTTGCTTAAAATATGGGGAGCAGATACCACCGTCCCTTATTGCTTTTCGCAATTCTTTTATCTCAGGAGGTGGGATAGCCACCCGTGTTCTAGGACCGGCGGCTTGCTGGCTGAATGGCACAGGCGTAGCTAGAGGATTTAGACTTTCTTCTTTGCAAATCTGGCCTCTGACTTCATTCTAGTCTGCTAGTTGAAAATTATCGAAAGATTTTGGTGAGTTTTCTAATTTGGGATTAATGCTGACGAATTTTCAGCGTTTAGTGTCTCTTTTTGGGTCAGAGATCTGTCCCAAACACTGGGGGGACTCTGGTGCTGTTTGGGAACAGTTCTTTTTTGAAATTCTTTTATGTTGGATCAAAGGGTTGGCATTTGCAGGGTAAAGACCCCGGAAATAATTTGGCAGATCAGGAAGCTAAAGATGCAGCAGAAAATGGAGCTGAAAGAGTTAATATTAACTCCAAATGAGGAAAAATTGGAAATTCCAAAGTTTAGGGAAGCAAAAAAAAAAAGGCGAATTAAAACAAGATAGGTGGCGAAAGAGATAAATGGGGGAAATAGAAACATCTTGATGGAAGACAGATAATAAAATGCTTACTAGGGAATAGCAGAGGACATGTATCAAAACGCCCAGTGGGATACTCAGGCTTTGTGTGATCATTTTTTTTAAGGAACTATGGATGCATTGCGATTTTTGGAGTAGGAACACAAGTAACTGAAAGATGTATAATTTGCCAAAGGATAAATAAAAGGGTGGTGAGAAAAACAACATGAGAAGGTCATGAGTTAACTCGTCGACCATTTCGAAGTATCCAAGCAGAAGTTTGCTTTGGTAAACTCTGGATTTATTTGTAAAAACCGTTTAATCCAGGAAAAAAAAAAGGATATGCCACATGCTGGGCAGGAGGGAGATTGTAAGAGAATAACATTTTTAAAGGCAATAAAAGAAAAACGGGGAAAGTATAAGGCTGGGAACGAAATATTACCTCATCCATTCCTGTTTGTTCCCCCACTCGTTTGCGGCTGCCCCAGCCCCTGTGCCGGCTCCGGCACAGCCCGTCTGTCCCGGCCCGTCTGTCCCGGCCCGTCTGTCCTGGTCCCGGCCATCTGGCCTGGTCCGTCTGGCCCGGTCTGTCTGTCCCGGTCCCGGCCGCCTGGCCCGCGGCCGCTCCGCTGGCCGTGCTGGCGGAAGGGGCGGGGGGTCCATCCTGCCGTGTGCACCGTGGGTACCGCGCTGACCGCACCGAGGGGGGGTCCCGTCTGTCCCATCCCCGGCTGCCCTGGCTCTGCTCGGCTCCCGCCGCTGCAGCCGGGGTCAGTCGCCGGCTTGGTCTCTGCCGGATCAGCCGCCGTGAGCCACGTGGGGCCGATCCACGCTGCAGCTCGGTCTGCACCGGAACAGCCCCTGGGCGATCCCGGCTGCAGACCCCGCCTTTGGAGCACCCAGACCCTGAGCTGTGCCGAGCCCCTCGGGCGATTCCCCCTGCAGACCCCGCCTTGGAGCATCCAGACCCGGAGCTGAGCCGGTTCCCCGTCCTGCCCTGAGCTCCGTTCCCTTGGTAACCACAGCTCCGGCTGCTCAGCGGAACTCTCTAAAGGAATCACCTCATCGAAACACTAAAAGTTCAGGTAAAAGCAAGTCCTCTCCTGATTCATCCTAAAAATGCGGGAGAAAAGCTATAGAAGATAAAAATCCAAAAAGAATGGGATAAAGGGATTAGTCTATTTGCATTAAAAGAGGCTCCCATAGGACGGGGCGGACCAGGGTTTGTAAATGCTCCTTTGACTTCGTCTGAGGTCTGAAATTTTAAGAAATAAATAAAAGGGATATTTGGAGGATCCCATAGGCATAGCTGAACAATTAGACCAATTTTTAGGTCCAAACATTTATACTTCAGAAGAGATGTGGTCTGTAATGAAAATAATATTTTTCTCAGGAAGAAAGGCAGTTAATCAGAGCAGCTGAAATAAAAGCTTAGGAAAAAAGATAATCTACGGGGACCCCCAGAGAAGACAAAATGCCAACTGTACCTCCTGAGTGGGGTAAAAATAACGAGGAGGGGAGTAAACACATGAATAATTATTGTAATTACATAATCAAAGGAATAAATGAGACAGCATATCAAAGGCGAAATGCAGGGGAAAAAAAAAGGTTTTTAAGGGACAGCTTTTCGAGGGGAAAGAAGAAACTGCAACTAAATAGATAAACAAACTTAAGAGAAATAGGAAAATGGTCCTAAGTAAGCAGAAGATCTGAAAATCTTTAAAGAGATGGGCACAGAGGAGGAATAGGGAGGTCATAAGCTCTAATTTTCTGGGGGGAACAAATACCATCTGGAGCCTGTGATAACTTTAAAAGTGGGTCCCCAAGAAGAAGAATTGGAATTTGTAATAGACACAGGGGCAGAGAGAACCTGCCTGTTAAACATTCCAAAAAGTTATAGTGTGAGCAAACATAGAGTGAAAGTAACAGGGGCAAAGAGGGAAAGTTTTACATTTCTGGTCATTAAAGATGTAGTAATTGAGGGAAGAAACTAAAATTTGCATGGGAGATGTCTTATTGGTCCCAGGGGCAGGTAGCAATTTATTGGGAAGAGTCTTACAAGTGCAACTAAGAATAGGAGTTATATCAGAAAATGGGAAAATGACAGCTAGAGTTTTTAAATTATTTAAAAGAGGATGAAGAAAAAAAAACAACAAAGAAGTTTGAGGTGGGGAAGGAAATAGGGGAGGATTAAATATCGACCCCATAAGGGTTACAATTGAGAGAGAAGATTGTCCCGTACGTGTACGTCAGTATCCTGTATCTTTAGAAGGACGGGAAGATTTGAAGCCGGTAATAGAAGAACTAATAAAGGATGGGGCATTAGAACCTTGTATGTCTCCTCATAATATCCCTATTCCCCCAGTAAAGTCTGATGGGAGTTATAGACTAGTACAAGATTTAAGGGAGGTTAATAAAAGAATTTAGACTCACTACCCAGTGGTAAAATATCTTAGGCACTTAATAAATAAAAGTAGCTAGAAAACCAACCATGAGAAAATTGCAAGAATTTTATTCATTCTCCCTCCCTCTTCAAAGAGAGAGATCAGAAAATTTCCTAGATTATTGAAATATTATAGATTGAGGGGTACGCACAAGTAGCAAAATTCGTGTATGAAAAAAACGGACAGAAGGAGATGATATAAAACAGACCAAAGAAGATCTTGTTAAATTAAAAAAGTTAAAACTAGCCTAAGTACCAGCTTTAAGCTTACCTTTGTTAGAAAAGTCATTTATCATTTATACATAAATGCAGAAAATGGAGTACCTCATAAAATTTTAATTCAAGACTAAGGAAGAATAAAAAAATATCTAGTAGCTCATATATCAAAGATGTTGGACTCAGTAAGCCACAGCTAGCCAGTAGGTATTTAACAGCTACTGCAATCCTAGTAAAAGAAAGTTGTAAGCTTACTTTTGGAAGTAATTTAGTTAGGTTCAGTTCATACCGTCTGAGGTGTGTTGAATCAAAAAAAACAGGTAAGAAGAGAAGAAAGAGAGAAGTTGAAGTAGGGAGGTGGTTAGCAAACTCTGAGATGTTAGAATGTGAAGTGATGACATCTTGGTGCTAGAAGAGAGCAGAAGTGTGAATGCGGGGTTTTTGCATGAAAGGCAGGGAAGTGTCTCAACACACGGTTGTTAGGAGGTTATTCAATGCCGAACTGAGGTCCAGAAAGGGTTTAGCAGAACGGGCCCTCCTTGAAGGGAAAAGAGGAGAAGTTGACTAGAGAAAGGAAAGGAATGTCAGGAGCACCTGGGGAAGCCAGGTTTGGGGTTGTCAAGGCTGAGAGGTGTCTGACCGCTCCCTACGAGCGGCAGGGTCTCGGAGGCTGCGGCAGGCACCGATCCATGGAGGTGACCCGGCGGCGGTGCTGGCAGCAGGGGACACACGGGTTTGCCGGGCAGGAGCGGGCTGGCTCCGTGGCGGAACTGCCAGGGGGGCTCCCAGACTGCCGGGGTCCCGAGTCGAGGATGGCTGCGTCGGCCCCGGTAAGTGGGCCGAGAGAGAGAAGGAAAGAGAAAGAGAGAGAAGAAGAGAGAGAGAGGGCAAAAGGGACCCAAGGCTGCCCCCAGGGTCCCCATGCCCCTGGCTGTTCTCCCCTGCTCCGGCCCTGCAGCCAAGTGGCAGCACGGCATTGACAGCAAGGCCGTGAAAAGAGCGGGAGGGGGGCTAGCACTAAAAGATAAAATCAAAGCAGAGATTGCTGACTCTCCAAACCTCACAAAGTGGTTTGTTTTTCTTAAGTAAGAAGGGTTTTGGTTTTTTCTTTTGTGTGTTTTGTTTGCTGTTAAAAAGAAGTTTGGTTTGTTTTTTTTTCCTGAAGAATGGGTTTTTAAGGCTAAAACAATAAAATGCTGCCCAAAAAGTAAAAAGCAATAGATGTGATACATCTCGTGTTAAAATTGGTCTAGCTTTTCCTATTTAACTAACTGTAACTCACAAAAAGAAGAATTTGCCTCTGCAGCTCTTAGCACAGCTGGATAGAAGAAGAAGAAGAAGAAGAGGCTGCTGTGGAAAAAGCTTTTAGCTAAACCCAGGAAGTTTGGAAGAAAAGTGAATGGTAAAAGTTAATGCAGTATGATCTTTCTTTTATTACTATGCTATTAAGAAGTCCCTTCCAGGTACTACTGAAGCAACAATCAGAATCACGGAAAGAGGGTGAATTCATGCCAGCAGAATCAAAGGACTTGTGAAGAAACCTGAGGAATGGACTATCGCATTTAAACCGGGTGATACCAAACTGACTTTCCAATGGGGACTGAGTGGTAATAGTTTAGAAAAAGGCAAATGATCCAAGAAATGTACAAAGAACAACACAGAATTAAGAATTAAGATGACGCTTATGCCACTGGTTTCAAGCACTGCCTGGTTTTATTCTGGTCTTGCCTGAATAAAACATCTCCTTAGGGGAGGAATACTCCAGACAGAAGGATCAAGACTGTTTTTGTGTTCTGACCTTAGCCTGAGAATTGTACAGGGGAGAAGGGGAATTACCATTTCCATCAGTAAACTTTATTTGATTCATTCCAATACTGGACATGCTAGCTGGGTTATAAGTAAATGCTTGAATTGTGAGAATAATTAGTATTGTAGTTCACAAAATTTATGCTCTTATTGCAAAAAGTGTTAAAGTAATAGCTTTGTGGATGGGAATTATTAGTGCCTGGTGAATGAGAGATACCTGAAGAACGGTAAGAGAACACAGTTAAAGGGTGTCCAAACCAATTTGCCTGGAAATTAGTTGAGAGAAAGTGACAAGGAAATAGAGGGCACGACCAGATTGGCCTCTGTATTTTGCCACGGAGAAGATCAAATACACCTGCTGTGGATTGCAACCTCACAGGCCTGGGAGGTGGGAGTATAAGCCATACTGGACCTCTGTTATTCCTGTTTCTGGCACTCATTTGTTCTCTTTTCCCTTTTGGGATACCAGCAAGATTGTGTCACAAATGCTGCAGAAAGCATCACGTGGAAAGAAACCAAAGTTCCTCTTTAATTACACATACCTATGTCAACAGCCACTGTTATAACCCATCCAAATTAAGAACCTGTAGGCAAAATGGAGTAGATTATTGGATTACAAAAAACTTAGGAAAAAGTGGTAATAGATTTGGAATTGAATGTCTAAAAGGAGAGAGATGGATTTGTTTTACATTTAATCTTGAAGATACGGTTCAAGATTTGGTAAAAAAACAAATAATAAACAAAAAGGTAAAACCAGCACAGCAACTTAACTCTGTATTGACCCCAAATTATCTATTGAGTTGTATTACAAGACTCCAAGCAGTTATAGAAATGATAGCAAATGGAGCTGCCCAGGCATTGGAGTTAATATAAAGTCAGCTAAGCCAAACAAAAACTGTAGGGTATCAGAATAGGTTGGCTTTAGACTATTTATTGGCCAAAGAAGGGGGTGTTTGTAGAAAGTTTAATATATCAAATTGTTGAAAATTGATGACCACAGAAAAGTGATTCTAGAAAAAGCAATAGAAATCAAAGAAGAAAAAAATAGATATGCATATAATAACCCAGGTACTGGTCCAAAAATTAGAAAACAATGTTAAAACCTAGCTGGTAGGGTAATGTATTAGAAGAAATTAAGATCTTTCATTTTATGTGTTGCTATTTTTATTTACTATTTTTATATTTCTTCCTTGTGTAATCCCCTGTTTTATTTTGCCCGCATAGTCCAGAAGATGCAAGTAGATAACAAATATTGCTCAAGCCAAAGGATTTACAAAGAATAAGAGTGGGGATTGTGAAAAATGCAGGTATTTTATGATTGGCTTTTTTGAAATATTAAAATGAATATTATATGTGTTGTGTTAGAAAGTAATGCTGTATTAATTCTCTTAAGTAGTGTGTTAAATATAGTTTTAGGTTACAAAAACTGTTAATATAGAAACGATGCTATGTAAGATACTTTTTTTGAAGAAAGGACTTACAGCGAGATAGCGGCCACAGGACACCTGGATCTTTCAGAGAAAAAGAATTTATTGCCCTCTTATCAGAAGAAACAAACTTCTTCCTGCCTCCAAGGCGCTGTTAGGATTAGAAGGAAGAAGTGGATGATGAGCAGACAGAATCCTGTGTTTGAATGGAATTTATGCATCATGTATGAAGTGTATGACTCTGCAACAGGCTATTGCTTTTAAGGGTTAATCCTTTGTTAACGGGGGTCCTTTTTCGGGCCTGTGCTGCCCAGAAAAAGGTACCCGGACGTCCGTAACTCTTTGTTTTTGTTGTCTCATACTGTCTTAATTCAAATTGTCCAAATTATTATTACTCTAATTGTATGACTATTTTTATAACCATTTTATTACTATTAAACTTTCAAAAATTTTAAAAGCAAGTGATTGGCGTTTTTCACACCAGTCTGTTAGGTGAAAATTATCAAAAGATTTTTGTGAGTTTTCTAATTTTGGCATTAATGCTGGCAAATTTTCAGGGTTTACTGTCTAATTGTGGGTCAAGAAATCTGTCCCAAACACTGAGGGGACTCTGGAGCTACTTGGGAACAGTTCTTTTTTGAAATTCTTTTGTGTTGGGATCAAAGGGCTGGCATTTGCAGGGGCAAAATAATTCTCTGTCTGTCCTGTATTTATTAAAGCAGCTGTCATATTCAAACCTCCTCCTCCTCCTCCTCGTCGCACGGTTTGTGTGCATGGATGTGGCTGTGCAGACAAATCGTGACACAAAGTAGTCCCACTGGGTGCTAGGAGTGTGAAGGCGAAAACACGGAGGCACACCAGGTATCGGTTGCTCAGGGTTACGCGCTGCAGGGGGATCTCTCGGTGCCCGGCAGAAGGAGAGACGCGGAAGGATACATGCAAGGTGCTGCAGTTTTCGCCTGCTGTGGTGCCGTGTATAGACGCAGTGGCGGCAGAAGTGGCGTGACAGGGCACAGGGATGCCGGCTGTGGCTGGACAGCGGCACGCAGCGGCTCGGAACCGGGACCGGGCTGTACCAGAGCTGCGGTGAAAGCAGTGGGGGGGTGGCGGCGGGGCCATGGAGATAGAACTGCACATGCGTGCAGCTGATCCCGGAAGCAGCGCTGTGGTTTGATGAGTCGGCGCGGAGTGATATCACTGGTGCTGGGGTTGTAGCAACTGCGCATGCGTGGGTTCCGTCACTGCCGCGGCGCGGGCAGTCATCATGGCGGCGGGCGGGCCGGGGTGTGCGGGAGCAGGCGGAGCTGGGGGAACAGGAACGGGGCTGCCGCTGCGGCCGTGGAAGGAAACGCCGGGACATCCGTGGTTGCAGGAGGCAGCGGAGCCACGCCATCCAGCAGCTCTGAAGCGGGAGGGTGCGGTGGGGAAGGCGCGGCTCGGCCCGTCATGCAGCGGCTGCGGCAGGAGAGGGGAAGCGACCACGGGCGGTGCTGACGAGAGGCTGGGCTGGAGTGCCGCGGCACCGGCACGGGGTGACTTGGGTGGCTGGGGCGCCCCGGTAAGACAGTCATTAAAACACCCTAAAAATTATTTTAAAAGCCCTGAAAAAGCCCTAAAGGTATCCTAAACATTTCCAGAGAATTCCTAAAAAACTCCTGCAAAAAAACCCCTAAAAGATCCCTAAAAATCCCTGAAAAATCACCTGAAAGACCCTAAAAAACTGTTGAACCCCTACCTGTAACACTGTGGCCTCCAAACATCATCTCTACCTATTAATCGGGGTAACTGCAAGACCCTCAAACACCACCACAATCACCAGCTTAAGTTGGTCTGGACAGAACCAAATAAAATAAAATAAAAAGCTTTATAAATAGAAAAATTAAAAATAAAAATTAAATTAAAAGTAAAAAATAAAATGAATGCTTTAAAAATAAAAAAACCCCAAAACTAAAAATTCAAGAAGAAATAAAAAATTAAAATAAATGCTTTAAAAACAGATAAAGCAAAAAAAATGAAATAAAAAATAAAATTTAAAAAAAAATAAATAGTTTAGAAATAAAAAATGAAAACTAAAAATGAAAAAAAAAATTAAAAATAGGATAAATGCTTTAAAAATAAAAAAATTAAAAATTAAAATTTAATAAAAAATAAAATTAAAAAAATAAAATAAATAGTTTAGAAATAAAAAATGAAAACTGAAAATGAAATAAAAAAAGAAACAAATGCTTTCGAAATAAAAAAGTTAAAAATAAAAATTAAATAAAAAATAAAATTAAAAATAAAATAAAAAGCTTTAAAAATAGAAAGTCCAAAATAAAAATTAAATATAAAGAAAAAAGTAAAATAAATGCTTTAAAAATAAAAAAATCAAACCTAAAAATTAAGATAAAAAAATAAAAAATAAAATAAATGCTTTAAAAATAGAAAAATGAAAAATAAAAAATAAATAAAAAAAAATTTAAAAAATAAAATAAATACTTTAAAAATAGGAAAATTAAAACTAAAAATTAAATAAAAAATAAAATTAAAACAATAAAGAAAAAAGCTTTAAAAAGAGAAAAATAAAAACTAAAAATAAAAGATAAAAATAAAATAAAGAGCTTAAAAATTAAAAAAATTACAAATAAAAATTAAATTTAAAAAAATTTTAAAAAAATTAATTAAAAATTAATAAAAAACAAAAGAAAATCCATAAAGTGCTGTAAAGTACCGTAAAAGTTCCATAAATGGTAGTGCCGTAAAGCGCGACTGTCGTAAAAGGTGCATTTTTACGGCAGTCGCGCTTTACGGCACCTTTTACGACAGTCGCGCTTTACGGCACCTTTTACGACAGTTTTACGACAGTCGCGCTTTACGGCACCTTTTACGACAGTCGCGCTTTACGACACCTTTTACGACAATCGTGCTTTACGACACCTTTTACGACAGTCGCGCTTTACGGCACCTTTTACGCCAGTTTTACGACAGTCGCGCTTTACGGCACCTTTACGACAATCGTACTTTACGGCACCTTTTACGACAGTCGCGCTTTACGACACCTTTTACGACAATCGTGCTTTACGGCACCTTTTACGACAGTCGCGCTTTACGGCACCTTTTACGACAGTTTTACGACAATCGTGCTTTACGGCACCTTTTACGACAGTCGCGCTTTACGGCACCTTTTACGACAGTTGCGCTTTACGGCACCTTTTACGACAGTTGCGCTTTACGGCACCTTTTACGACAGTTTTACGACAGTCGCGCTTTACGGCACCTTTTACGACAGTCGCGCTTTACGGCATCTTTTACGACAGTTTTACGACGGTCGCGCTTTACTGCACCTTTTACGACAGTTTTACGACAGTCGCGCTTTACGGCGCCTTTTATGGTACTTTACAGCACTTTACGGGGTTTTTTTTATTTTTCATGTATTTTTAATTATTTTTATTTTGTTAATTTTGTTTTTTATTTTTTATTATTTTTTTATTTTTCTATTTTTAAAGCTTTTTATTTTTTTTAATTTTGGTTTTTTTATTTTTATTTTTTCTATTTTTAATGCATTTATATTTCAATTTTGGTTTTTATTTAATTTTTATTTTTAATTTTTCTATTTTTAAAGCTTTTTATTTGATTTCTTAAATTTTAGTTTTTATTTATTTTGAATTT
The DNA here is from genome assembly GCF_023055355.1 of Agelaius tricolor. Taxonomy (NCBI): domain Eukaryota; kingdom Metazoa; phylum Chordata; class Aves; order Passeriformes; family Icteridae; genus Agelaius; species Agelaius tricolor. Next base: position 175,433 of record NW_027269387.1, on the reverse strand, counting down.
TAATTTTTCTACTTTTAAAGCTATTTATTTTATTTTATTGATTTTATTTTTTAAATTTTTATTTTTAATATTGTTAATTTTTCAAGCATTTATTTTTTTAATTTTGTTTTTTATTTTATTTTTATTTTTACTATTTTTAAAGCATTTATTTTTTTAATTTTGTTTTTTATTTGATTTTTATTCATAATTTTTCTATTTTAAAAGCATTAATTTTTTTATTTTTTTACTTTATTATTTTTTATTTATTTTTATATTTAATTTTTCTATTTTTAAAGCATTTATTATATTTTTTAATTTCTTTTAATTTAATTTTTATTTTTAATTTTTCTATTCTTAAAGCATTTTTATTTTAATTTTTATTTATTTTTATTTTTAATTTTTCTATTTTTAAAGCTTTTTATTTTATTTTTTAAATTTTATTTTTTATTTTAATTTTTCTATTTTTAAAGCAATTATTTTATTTTTTCAATTTTGTTTTTTTTATTTTTATTTTTCTATTTTTAAAGCATTTTTTAATTTTTTATTTTTTTATTTAATTCATATTTTAAATTTTTCTATTTTTAAAGCATTTATGATCTTTTAATTTTTTATTTATTTTTATTTTTAAATTTTCTATTTTTAAAGCTTTTTATTTTATTAATTTTTTTATTTAATTTTTATATTTAATTTTTCTCTTTTCAAGGCATTTATTTGATTTTTAAAATATTTTTATTTCATTTTTAATTTTTCTATTTTTAAAGCATTTTTTTGTTTTTTATTTAATTTTTAATTTTTCTTTTTTTTAAGCATTTATTTTTTTTTAATTTTGTTTTTATTAAATTTTTATTTTTTATTTTTATTTTTATTTTTAATTTTTAAAGCTTTTTATTTTATTTTATTTGGTGCTGCCCAGACCAATTTAAGCTGGTGATTGTGGTGGTGTTTGAGGGTCTTGCATTACGGCACTACCTTTTATGGAACTTGTACGGCACTTTACAGCACTTTACAGTTTTTATTTTGTTTTTTATTTATTTTTAATTAATTTTGATATTTTAATTTTATTTAATTTTATTGTTAATTTTTCTATTTTTAAAGCATTTTATTTTATTCTATTTGGTGCTGCCCAACCCTGCTCTAGTGCATTTTTATACTTTGCAATACTTTGAAGTAATTTTGTTTTGTATCCCCATATTTTTCCCAAATGGTTTATCCCAAACTGTACCCCCCTCCCTTTACCTGTGTTATCCCTCTCCCGGGATGAGATCATCCCCAAACCCCCACCCTGGCTCTCTGTCAATCACTCAGCCTCCCATCCCCTCCATCCAGAAGTTTCGGTCCAAGTCATCGAGTGATTAGCCAGAGGCTGGGAGTCAGCCCCCCAAGCCTTGCCCCATACGCTGTCCTATATGTCTATCCCCCAGCATCCATCCCTTAGGGTCACTTAATGGTTGGTAGGATGTTATCTACTTTCAGTTTCCACCTCCCTTTAAATGTAACCTTGGCACATCTCCCGGGGCTCTCAGCAGGAACCCCCTGAGGTGCAGGAGCTCCTTTTGGACTCCTAATAAAACCTTGGATTAACCCCTGCTAAGAGTCGGCCCTTTATCTTCTACCGCTGTCTCTGGTGTCTCTGCTGCTGCAAAGGCGACCAGCCCAGGTGCCCTCAGTACCCTCGGGGCACAGAGAGTGTCTCCCCCCAGCCCAGGTGCCCTCAGCACCCTCAGGGCACAGAGAGTGTCTCCCCGCTGTCGGCCATGTCGCGCTTGCCAACTCGGGACCGGCCGAGTGTTACTGAGAGGCTCACACAAACCCGCTCGGCCGCTGATTGTGGTGGTGTTTGAGGGTCCTCCAGGACAAGGGAGGAGACGAGAATCTTGACTCCACCTTTCAGAAGGCTGAAATATTCTTTTATGATCTCTATTATATTAAAAAAAAATGAGATATTAGAACTATACTAAAAGAGCAAGGAGACATCAGAAAGCTGGAAAGGAATGAATAATAAAAACCTGGGACTGCTCACAGCCCTGACACAGCTGGACCATGATTGGTCATCAAGTAGAAACAATGCACAGGAGACCAACCCAAGATGCGCCTGTTGCTAAACCATCTCCAGCCCACACTCCACAACCAGCAGATTGTTATTGGTTCCATTTCTGTTCTGAGGCTTCTCAGGAGAAAAATCCCAGCGAAAGGATTTTCATCAAACACGTCAGTGCCAGGTGATGGCACAGGCAGCATCGGCCGGCTGAGGTCACTGTGTCATCCCTGCTAGCCCAGGTGTCACAGCAAGGAGGAGAGAGTTCACCCTGTGCTCAGCCTGCAATACAGAGCAATACAACACAACACACATATTAACACAAGATGATAACCTTTTTCTATTTCCATTACATGTGGATTTATTGTTACAGGACACCCAAAACAACAAAAGCACACAAAAAACAGCACTCATCTACCATTAACACCCCCTTCAAATGACACACAAACTCACCATCCCTCCCCTCACAACTGCTAAATTACACCCCAGCAATCATTGGTCCTCGGGAACGTGGTTCCCGGGAGCCTCCAAAAAATCCTCCTGCCCGACAAGAACCCCGGTCCCTGGCCAGTCCGCGCCCAAACTTTGGCGATGAATGTCGCCTCGCTGACCGACCGGGACCGGGGAAAAAAAACCCAGCCGGGGGGAAAAAAAAAAGAAAAAAATCCCTAACCAGGTTCCCCTCCCCCCCCGGCTGGGTTTTTTTTTACTCTAAATTTACAAATGAGTTGAAAAACCTGAAAAGCAAAAGTCACACACACGGTTAAATCCAGTCAGCATGCGCTCACACACGCAGAGACGAGCAGACACAGACAGACACAGACACGTGCTCTCACACACGCTCACGCACTCCCCCCATTTAAATGTTCCCTGCGGCTCTTACTCGAAACACTGAAGAACGCGCTTCCACGCTTCTTCTGGCTGCCGCTCCTCGACGTCAAATGGTAGATTCTGGGGAAATCAGTAGCCTCGGGGACCTGTGAGACGACAGGAAGCGGTCAATGAGTGGCTGACAGCTAGGACTTGTCCCCACTCTGACCAATAAATTTTCTACCCAAAATCCCATAAAAGACAGATGAACAGTAAAGTTTTTATAACTCTTCTACCTAACTGTGACTATGTGCCAGGGCAGGGCAGCTCCGACCATAAGTGGTACAACATGAGTACACACGATATAAGCCGACGCATACAGTGCAAGTGTACATGGAGTGTAAGTACATACAGTATAAGCCAACATAGGTACACACAATGTAAGTAAGTACATACAGTATAAGCCAACAAAGGTACACACAGTGTAAGTACATACAGTATAAGCCAGCATAGGTACACACAGTGTAAGTACATACAGTATAAGCCAGCATAGGTACAAACAATGTAAGCACATACAGTATAAGCCAGGACTTGAGGTAGCTCTCTGGAAGATACGAATTCTTGAGCCCTATACCCCTTGGGAAGATGGAACCTATAGAACTGCTGCAGTCACGTGAGGAGGGTGTAAGACGCTTCCTCCAGAAGTCCAAGAGAATGGCGTGGAAAAAAAGGCACTACCAAAGCCTCTAGTGAGAAGGAAGATGGATGAGAACATCTTGTCCCTTTGAGACATTCCTGTCTCAAAGAGTAAAAATGTAAAGATGCCGGAACAAGGGATATCCGGAAAGGAACGTGAGTAGAATACGGGCGATGTGGCACGGAATAGTGCCCACAAAGCGTTGACACGTAACAAAGGCCTGTGACACGTAAGACAATGGACACAGACTACATAACACAGACACGGACAACATAACACAGACACGGACAACATAACACAGACACGGACAACATAACACAGAGACGAGTGACAACTGCCTGGCACTGTCCCCGTAGGGACCCGAGATTCCTAACGCAAGATGAGCCAGAGGCTGATGATGCCAAAGGAAAGGAAGCCCTATGACAAGAGCACGTGATGATGAAATGGAACTCGTTAAAAGAAGTTAGTGCCGAAGTAGTTAAGAGGTTGCTCGAGAGGCTCGGCGAGCCTAGAGAAGGAGGCCGACTGCCAAGTGACCATGGCGATAGCTCCGGACGTGAAGGCGAGCTCCTCGGGGGAAAGATCCATGACAACGTCGAGTTGAGGAAGGCGGACGATGTAAAGTACGCGAAAATGTGAAGATGGGTCGGAACTGCCCTGCCCGGCAAAGGCTCTGGCGAGGCTGAGGGGAAACCCTCTCCCTTTACTTCCAGAGAGCCCGCCCCCCTACAGACCTCTACGCTAAGCTGACATCAAATTGCCTCCTGTGAGAGTAAAGGTTTTTCCCCTTCTCCCGGCCTCTGGCCCCGACACTTAGCTTTTGGAAGAGGAGCGGACAAAATCCATCCTCGGTCGCACGTGGACGTTGAGATGCTCTCCGCGTGTGCTTTGGTGCTGCCGTTTCCAAGCTTTGGCTATGAGGCTCCTCTGGGTACCTAAGACAAAACAGAAAACCTGACTATTGCCCTGAAAGAGAGTGATCCTTGGGACTCCTCCGCAGCACTGCCCTGGCTCACCTCAAATCTTGATTTGACTCCGGAGGCTGCCCAGAACATACCTGCGAAAAGAAAAGGTACACGCTTAGCATGCTGCTGTGTAACGCTCACCTATGGGTCAGCCTGCCTAAACCCCGACTCACCTGCCCTCCTCTGTTCCGGGGCATGCCTAGGGCAGTGACAGCACCTGCAAAGAAACAAAGCAGAAAATTTGCTGAGATACTGTGAAAACACAACCTCCCAAATCTGACAAGGATGCCACACCAATACCTTAAGCCTGCACACACCTGGCACGGATATGCTCAGCCAGGATAGATGGCAAGTGGACCACCTAAAAGAAAACAAAAACAAGAGGAGATGCTTAGAGCTGCACAAAAACTGAGACATCAGCAATAACAACTGCTTCTGTATGCTACTCAATGCTCACCTTGCCCACTCAGCCTTGACTGCTGCTCTCTGCCTTGACTTCCTAAAAAGAGAGACAAAGAACAATGCTGTAACGGCCACCATTTATGCTTCCTCTGCAGAGACAAACAGTGACTGACCTGCTCAGGGCAATCCCCTCACCTGGGATGGGGGGCTCTGCCCTGGATTTTATCCGTCTGCATCTGAAAGAAAGTTAGGACAAAAGTCAAAGGGCTGCAGGATAACTTAAGAGCTCCAGATATCTTCTGTCCATCTACACATCCCACCTAGAGTCCAACTACACCCCACATTACAAACTTCAAGTCCCCGGGACTTCTCCTATTGCACCAGGCTATGCGGCAGGGCAGAGCAGCTCTGGCACAAATGTGTGTGCACACACCTGTGACACAGGACAGGACATGACAGACAACGGGGACGCAACACGGACAGAAATCTCCTGGCAAGGAAAATGGCTGCGAGGACTGAGAGAATGCAAAAGGAGATGACCAAGGTGAGATCAATGGTGAGCTGATGAGGCTCAGAGAAACCTGGAGGAAGAAGATGCTAACCGAATGATTTATTCCAAGAACTGCAAAGATGGATGCCCGAGAATCCTACGGCCAGAAGCCTCTGCCTGCCCTCACGTTCTTTCAAGTCCTAGTCCGCCACAATGGATCCTGGCGGGACAGAGCTGTCCACACAGCTCAGAACAAGACCTGAAAAGACATCTGACCGGATGCTTCTAAAGAGACAAGAGAGTCTGATGCCTGTCTGAGATCCCGAGTCCAAAGTTCTATGGCCTGGGTGCCAGGCCGAGGAATGCAGAGATCACAGATGCTAACAATGATGCCAGGGTTTCTGACAGGCCCCTCAAAGGGCTCAGGTAAAAGACATGACATATCCAAACAACACATAATACACAAAAGACAAGTGACACGATACACACCGGGACTGCTCTGCCCTGTGCACCTCAGCACTGGGACCCAAAGTCAGGCTTTGCTTTCATGGGGCCTAAGGGGACGCTTCAGGGACATCCCCCCACCTCCAAAGCAGACTAAAAAACCCCTCCCAGTAATTCCCAAACCAGCCCCCTGCTTTCATCCCCTCTGTGGGTTGTGACCCTCTACTTATCTCTCGCACAGCTAGGGATGCCGGTCTCGGGTGCGAAGAAAGGCCACCTCGTCAGCTGGGAAGGTCCTGCTGGCACTGGGCTGGTGTCTCTCACACAGCTGTATTAAAGAGAACCAAACATCAGTGCCCGATCTTGGCAGCCCATCGGCCAAAACCCCACAAGTCTGCTACTCACCGTGCTCCTAAGAACGCTCAGCTGCTGGGGCCGCACACTTGGGGCACACTCAGAGACCGAGGCCATCGTCACAGGGGGTGCCTGGGTTAAGAGGAGATGAGGTGATTTGGCATGGCTGAAACCTGAGGGGACCCTCGCTCCTCCTCCCTACTTCCCCTACTCACCGCAACTCCTTGGCAGCTGCCGAAGGCCACCTGGATGGCACCTTTAAATAGAAAGCATCTGGGCTTCATCACCAGGTCCTGTAATGCATCCACAGGGCTCACACGTGCAGGGAACCCGGTGCATCGGCCGACTGGTGACGGGGGCTTGGCAGGCTCCGAGTGGATTGCCTAAAGCACAAAAAAAGAGAATGGAAGCTTAGAGCTGCACCAGAAACTGAGAGCTGAGCAACAACGACTACTTCTCTCCACTGCTCACCTTGACTGCTGGTATCCAGATTTACTTCCTAAAAAGAAAGACAAAGAACAGAGCTGCAACAGAGTCACCACATACAGTTCTGCTGCAGAGACAAATGGTGCCTCACCTGGCACAGATTTAATCCATCGGAATCTGAAAAAAAAGTCAGGACAAGAGTCAAACTGTTGCAGGATTACTTCAGAGCTCCAGATATCTTGTCTGCATCAACAAATCCCATCTAGAGTCCAACTACACCCCACATTACAAACTTCAGGTCCCCAGGACTTCTCCTATTGCACCAGGCTACGCGGCAGGGCAGAGCAGCTCCGGCACAAATGTGTGCAGACACCCGTGACACAGGACAGACAGGACATGACAGACAACGGGGACACAACACAGACAGAAAGCTCCTGGCAAGGAAAATGGCTGCAAGGACTGAGAGAATGCAAAAGATGACTGAGGTGAGACCAATGGTGAGCTGATGAGGCTCAGAGAAACCTGGAGGAAGAAGATGCTCACCGAATGATTTATTCCAAGAACTGCAAAGATGGATGCCCAAGAATCCTACGGCCAGAAGCCTCTACCTGCCCTCACGTTCTTTCAAGTCCTACTCCGCCATAATGGATCCTGGCGGGGCAGAGCTGTCCACACAGCTCAGAACAAGACCTGAAAAGACACCTGACCGGATGCTTCTAAAGAGACAAGAGAGTCTGATGCCTATCTGAGATCCCGAGTCCAAAGTTCCACGGCATTGGTGCCAGGCCAAGGAATGCGGAGATGACAGATGCTAACAACGATGCCAGGGTTTCTGACAGGCCCCTCCAAGGCCTAAGTTAAAAGACATGACATATGCAAACACACAGAATGCACGATAGACAAGTGACACGATACACACCAGGACTGCTCTGCCCTGCACACCTCACTTTTGATGACAGAACTAACACTTTCCTTTTATGGGGCCTAAGTGGCCGCTTCATGGACACTCCCCATCTCCAAAGGGGACTCAAAAACCCCTCCCAGTGGGTCCCTACCCTGCACCCCGCTTTCATCCCCTCTGTGGGTTGTAGCCCTCTACTTATCTCTCGGACATCTGGGGATGCCTGTCCATGTCCGGTGCAAAAGAAGGCAGACGCAACATCTGGGAAGTTCCTGCTGGCGCTGTTGTTCAACAACTCCCTGTTGTTTCTTAGTCAGCTACATGAAAGAAATCCAAATATCAATGCATGATCTCTGAAGCACACTGGCAAAAAACAATTCAGCCACTCACTGTTCTCCTAAGAATGCCCGGCTCCTGGGGCCGCACCCTTCGGCCGTGCTCCGAGGCTGATGCCGTTGTCACGGGGTAAGCCTGGGGTAAGAGGAGACGAGGTCATGTGGCATTGCTGAAACCTGAGGGGACCCTCGCTCCTCCTCCCTACTTCCCCGACTCACTGTGACTCCTCGGCCATTGCTGAAGGCTACCCTGGTGACACCTTCAAACAGAAAAGGCAGAGGCTTCATCGACGGGTCCCGTGATTCTTCTGCAGGGCTCGGGAGAGCGGCACACCCGGTGCGTCGGCCGGTTGGTGACTGGGGCTCGGTGTACTCCGAATGGATTGCCTAAAGCGCAGAAACAGGAACGGATGCTTAGAGTTGCACTGGAAAGTGAGACTGGAGCAATAACAACTGCTTCTGGATGCTACTCAGTGCTCACCTTGCCCACCTCATCGTGACTGCTGATGTCCAGGTTTACCTCCTAAAAAGAAAGACAAAGAACAGAGCTGTAACAGAGTCACACTTTACACTCCCCCTGCAGACACAAACTGTGACTGACCTGCTTGGGGGAACCTCCTCACTCGGGATGGGTGGATGGATTTTGCCCTGGATTTTATCCTTCTGCATCTGAAAGAAAGCAAGGACAAAAGTCAAAGGGCTGTAGCATAACTTCACACCGCCAAACACCTTCTGTCTAGCTAGGAATATCATCTAGAGTCTGGCAACGCCCCACAAACTGCGAGTCCCTGGGACTTGTCCTCTTGCAGCAGGCTATGCAGCAGGGCAGGGCAGGGCAGCTCCGGCACAAATATGTGCAGACACCCGTGACATGGAACGTGACAAACAGGGGGACAACAAACACAACACATCATGCTTGTGGTGAGGGTCTCGAGGGGAAAAGGCAAAAGGGACCCCAAAGACACACTAGGTAACACGGTACGCCAGACAACACGACGTGGACCGGAACTGTTCTGCGCTGCCCACCTGAAAGCTGCCATCAAAAGTAGAGCCTCTCCCTTTAGCTGTCCTAAGAGGCCCCTTGGAGGAGATTGCTTTTCCCTCTGCTAATTTTTAAATCTGTCCCAGGAACTCCCAACCCGCTGCTCTCCCATTGTCCCATCTCCAGGCCGCGGCCCAGACTTATCTTTTGGATGATCGGTGATGAGGATCCACATTGCACCTGAAATGAGTCTGCCTCAGAGGGCCCCATGATCGCCTGTTAGCCTCTCGGTCAGCTACAATAAAGAAAAACAAAACCAAAGTATGAGTACAGAGTTATGTGGGCCAAATCCCAGCGAGTCAGCTACTTGCCCTCTCCTGAGTGTGCCTGGCTCCTTCAGGCTCCAGCTTCATCCTGATTCCAAGGCTGTGGCCATTATTATGAGTGGCACCTGGGTTAGAGAAAGGCAAAGCGAAATGGCATTCCTGTGAGTGCAGTGGATGACCTTGTGTGCTGTAAGACGTGTGAATGCCTCTGCTCGGCTTCTAAAAGGCCTTGGGTGGGGGGCTCAAATAATCCCCCTTTCTCACCCTGCTGCCTTCAAAACCACCCCCCCCAACAATAACTCCTAACTGGATACCTGCTCAGCCTCCCTCTCCTAGTCACAATCCTCAACTCACCTGAAGCCTCAATTTCATACGTCATCTTGGACACTGGGCAGATCCCTCTTGTGACACAATGAATCTGCTGAAAAAAGTGTTGTAGTTGACACAACCTGGAGCCTCTGGAAGCTGCGCTCCTCCTAAAAAAAAATACAAAACAAAATAAGAACAAAACCAGAAATTACAAATGCACTTTACCACCCCTAAACACGAAACCCAAAACTGCGAACGTAAATACTCCCTGTATTCTATGCTGTTTTCTTCACAGTATCTTCAAAGCCTCTGTTGCTTCAGATGCCCAGAAACACCTGCTGAAAACAAGCTGAGATAAGCTGAAAAAGCTTCTTCACTAAAATAAGAAACCAGCTCTTATCCCAGCACATCCCAGAGGGGGAATGAAGGCCCTGAGCAAAGGCTGGGGTTAATATACCCCTGATGGTGCCCGCCTCTCATTCCCATGGCACCCAGGAAAAGGGAGGGGGCCAATCCCACCGGGTATAAAAACCCTCAGAGCAGCTGCTGCTGTTTGGCTCCTCTGACTCAAATTCAAGGGGAGCCAAGGGCTTGTTATAGAAGAAAACTCTTCAGAAAAATAACAGCACTTTCTTTTTTGCAACAACTACTTGGAGTAAAAGGGCAGGAAACTGGTAAGAAATAAAACTTTCTGTTTAGGCAGCATAACTAGATAATCTGGCTAATTTGCTGTGGACTTACATAATTATTCCTTAGAGGCTACTGAGTACTACTTCAAGTGTGACTAAGCCAGGTGGAGAAGAATACTAATGATATGAATAGTCTAAGTCTCCTTGGGACCTCTAATTAGGCCTATCTATATTATAAGTGAAAATAAGAAAAATAAAAGCTTCCCAGGCTGTGTAAGGGTTAAGTGCGTGCCAGGCTTACCCTGCTCTGAGATACTTAGTCCTATGGCACAGAAAGGAGGGCCCTGAAATGTAGTTTTAAACCTTTAAAATGCTGAAAAAAGCAGAGCTTCCTTCCAGTGAACCCCTTAAACAGAGGAAATGGGGCAGTTACCTCTACTGAAACTAATACATTAGTAAATAAATAGCTTCTGCCCTTTAATTTACTCTCCTTAAGTATTGGGAAAAGAAGGGTTTTCCTCACTTTAAATCTCTCCAGGGATGAAAAAAGAGGGATTTTTCCCTCAGTTCAAACTCTTAAGATGGAGGGACAGCTGGGCTTCTCCCTCAATTTAGGCCTCAGGACAATAAAAAGGGGGTGGCTACCCTTAATTCAAACCCGTAAGAAACATTGTCAAGGTTTTCCCCTTCTATTTAGACTGGGAAATAATAGCAAATGAGGACTCCCTGTCAATTAACACCCCGAACAGCATAGAAAAGGCAGGGATTCTTTCAACTGAGACCACTAAAATTGCAGGGGAAGCAGAGTCCCTCCCAGTTGGAACACAAAAAATAAAGGAAAAGGAAGCTTTTTCCCTTTTTTCTAAACCCTTTTTCTCCTAATAACCCCTCTCCTTTCTGGCAGTGCTGTGGAGGGTCTGGGGGCTCTGGGGAGGGACTGGCACAGTAAAAGGGGAAAGTTGAAAGCTCTCTCCTGGAACCCCAGATGCTGCCTGGCCTGCTCAGATGCTGCCCCTTGGCAAAAGGGCTCTTCCCTTGGCATTTTCTCAAAGTGATGCTCCGTGCCCGGGTGGGTCCGGCTGCTCCCTAGTCCGTGCTGGATGCTCCGACCGTAGTTCCTGGAGGGACCCTTGGGATGCCCCTGTTAGCCCCCCTGGACTAGCGGCTCCCTGTGCGGGTGTGCCCAGGTAACCCTCTGAAAGCAGCTGGGCACACGGGGGCTGATAGACCTTGGAGTGGGCTTGAGGTGAAGAAAGGTCCTGTGAGGAGTTCCTTCCCCTGCACAGCCCTTCGTCTGCCCCTTAAACCATGGGCTGCCAGACTTTCCTTTCTAAGGAAATTAACCGTCTTTCCTCTCTGTGTGCCCGTGGCCGAAACTGCGATTCGGCCTCCAAAACCGCAGAGAACGACTTCTCACGGACCGCGGCTGCTGACGCCGAGAACTCTCGCCGCCCTTGGAGTGCCACGTGCCTCCTGCGAATGGACGTCGACGCGCAGCGGGGCTGAGTTTGGCTTTACGGGGAAGAGGGCCGGCGCAGGATTTCTCGGGGAGTAAAGCTGCCCCCGTCGAGAACTTGGGCTGCCCTGGCAGTGCCGAGCACCTCCTGCAAACTGGCGTCGGGAAACGCGGAGGGTGAGTTTTTCTGTGCAGAAGTTCTCCCAGACCAAAGCTGAGAGCATCTAACCCTAACCACAACAACTTAGCTGGGTCTAAAACTTACATCCTTCGGACTGGCAGCGTGGGACCCAACCCGCTGTGCCGCCACTGGCCCCTTTTTCAAGCATTCTGCTGCAGTCCTAAAACTCTGCCTTTTCTGAGGGTGTTTCCTCTGACCCTGACCGTAATCTTCCAAATATGCTATAAAGACTCATAAAATGGCTTTGAAAAAGCCCCAACAATACCCTAAGAAGTCCCAGAAAAGTCCCTTCCAAAGTCCCCTCAATACCTTTAAAAGTCCTGGAAAAAAAGCCTCACAAAGACATGCTCAGTCTCCAAACTCTACCTCTTGCTGTCTAGCCCACAGATGTCGTCCCTACCTTTTTGCAGTGGGTCTGTTGTCCTCTGAGGGTTCTGTCATTGTGCTGCTGTGTGAGGGTTGCTGTCTGGTCTCGCTGTTAGGGTTGCTGGGTTGTGCTGCTGTTGGGGGAAAAGGCTGTTTTTAGGGGGGCTGCTTAGGCTGAGGTTAGGGCTGGGGTGAGGGGTGGTACAGCTGTACCTCTGTACCCCTGATCTCCACTGGACTGTCCAGCCCTCAAGCCCTCTCCCTTTACCCCTCAACCGGTCCCTCTGCCCCCCAGCCCTCACCTCCTGTGTGTTACCCTTGACCCCTCTCCTTTGCCCCTCAGCCCCCAGCTTCTCTGTGTCACCCTACAGCTGCCCCTGCCACCTCAGCATCTCTGTGTGTCACCCACTGTCCCCTCTCCCTGTTCCTCCCTCAGCTCCCAGCCTCTGTCACCCTCAAGCCCCCACAGTGCCCCTCAAGCTGCCCCTCAGCCTCCGTGTGTTGTGCCATGAAAAACCCTAAAAATACCCTAAAAATTCCCTGAGAAGCCCCTAATCTTCAAAATGTCCTAAAAACCCCATGAAAACCTAAAAATAGCCTCAGAATGCTGTTAGAATACACTGGAAATACAATACTTTTAAAAAACCCCTAAAAATCCCCAAAGAACCTTTAGAAATCCCTAAATATACCCTAAATAGTCCAAAAAGAGCTCTAAAAATACCCCAACAATCCTTAAAATGCCCTGATAAGACCCTAAAAAAGCCTAAAAATTCCCTCAAAAACCCTAAAAATACCCTAGCCCTAAAAAGTCCTCCACATACCCTCAATAGTCCTAAAAAACCCCAAGAACATCCAAACCCCCCCCAAACAATTCTTAAAAGTACTACGAAAGCCCTTAAAATACCCTAACAAAATCTTTTAAAAGCCCTAAAAGTATCCTCAATGTTCCCAGAAAATTCCTGGAAAACTCCTCCAAAAAAGCCCTAAAATATCCTTTTAAAGCCGTGAGAAAAACCCTAAAAAAAACCCCTAAAAAACTGCTCAGCCCCCAACTCCTACCTGTCACTCTCTAGACCACAAACATCATTGCTACCTTTTTATTAGAGTTGCTGCCTGCAGCTGCTGGGAGACTTCTGGGGCTGTCCCAGCATTGGGGTTACTGCCTTGTGCTGCTGTTGGGGAAAACCGGGGTCCTAGGGGTGCTCTTTAGGGTGACCTTGGGGTTGGGTTGAGGGCTGCTGCACCTGTACCCTAACCCTACCTGGTACCCTGTGTCCTTTGTACCCCTAACCCTCGGTGTGAGCTCTCCGTCTGTCAAGCCTCCCCCTCCTTGCCCCTCAGCCCGCAATGTCTGTGTGCCACCCCAAGACCTCTGACATTGTCCCTTGGCCCCCTGGCCTCCACTGTGCACTCTCCACCTGGTTAGGGGTGGTTTTTAGGGTAAGGTTAGGGGTGGTGTGAGCGCTGGTTCACCTGTCACCCTCAAGCAGCCCCCACTTTGCCCCTCAAGGCATCTGCTTCCCCTCACCCTTTTCTTGTCACCCTCAAGTTCCCTGCTCCCAGCCTCTCAGCATCTCTGTGCCACCATGGAGCCCCCCAGTTGCTCCTAACGCCCCCTTCTGCCTCTCAGCTCCCCCCATCCTCTGTGTCACTCTCCAGCCCCCTCCCCTCAGCCCGCAGCCCCTTGTGACACCCTGCAGCCCACAGACGTTGTCCCTGCCTGTCTCGCCTGGGTGTTGTCCTGCTGCGAGAGCTGCGCCGTCCTCCGAGGGTTCGGGCTCCTGCGTGCTGCTGCAGGGGACTCACGGGTGGGCGGTGGGTGAAGTAACGGATGGATCGGGAAGTGTGGTGGGACGGGTTAAGGGCGGAGTGAGGGATGGAGCAAGGGCGGGCTGGAAAACAGAGTAGGGTTAGGGGCAGAGAAGGGGACGCAGCAGCAGGGGGCTGAGGTGGGGAGGTGAGTGTTAGGAGGAGGCGTAACTCCGTAACTCCAAGACCGAGTCTGCAGCCAACGAGAACTCTGAGTGACCTGGGAGCGGTGAACGTCTTTGGCAAACTGATGTAAGGGAACTGGGGTGATGAGGTTTGTTTCCCTTGGAAAGGGATGGCATTTGTGTCTGTGGGCCTGCACCCTGCCTGGGACCTTTGATCTCGAGTGGGCTGCCACCTCCTAAAATTCCAAACATCGCAGGTGAGACAGGGGGTTGGAAATTTTACTTGGGGTAGAAACCAATTTTGGATGTAGCTGAAGTCTGCTGGTGAAACTTGTGTAGTCTGTTAATCGGTGTGCTTACAAAAAGGCCTGCAGAGAGAACAAAGGAAGTTCGAGGATTCTGTGGGAAAAAGAGAATCTGGGTTACAACCGAGTGCACGGCCTCGTCCCTGTGTGAGTAAAAGTTTGAGGTTTTGCCGGCAGCATCACCGAGTGCTAGGGGGTCCCCTGGTCGATAGGGCAACTCGGGAGGGTTTGCTTCAGGCTTTGCTTGTGAAAGGTGTGAGAAAAGCAAGCAGCTCTGAAGCAGATGAGCCCCCTCTTGCCTGTTGAAGTGTTGGATAAATCAAAGATAAACCTCAAGTCCCTTCCCACCCAAACCATTCCGTGATTCTTTGCCCTGGAGGCAAGGGTGCACCTGTCACCGCATTTCTCTTCACAGAGAAAAGCAAGGCACAATTCTCCCCAAGAATATTTCTGGGATTCACATTCTCTGAACCTCAGAGGAAGTAAAATCAATTCTTATCTCATTTGCTGTGCCTGTGTTTGTGCTGAAGTCGAATGCAACGTGGAGATTGTTTACCCAAAGTGAGGGTGTTTTGTTTCCTTGGCCTGTCGGGGCCAAGTGTGTGTGCGTGTCGGGACTCTTGGGTGACAGTCATGAGTTGTGTGCGGGGTTGAGTACTTGGTAGATAGGGTTTAGATGTAATGTAATATAGTATAATAAAGCAATTGATTAGCCTTCTGATAAGGCAGAATGCAGATTGGAAATATTTGCACATATGATATTAAAGGACACGTGAACCACCTTTCTGTGAGACAAAGACACAAGACTCGGCCCATCCCTAACTTAGGACACAGCTAAAAAATAATAGATAAAATAATTTTTAACCTATTTTTGAAGAACTCTCTAAAATTAATGGCAGATGATATAGCTATTTTATCTGGCAAGCTTCCCTGCAAAATTCCCTGCTGATGCTGGCTCAGACGGATGGAGATTTGGGAGGAGGGGGAAGAACAAAGTGCCACGGGGCTTTATTGGATGAGCCTTGAAAGGTTTCTGCAAGCTTCTATTGCAAGGTTGATGAACCTTGTGTTTGTTAACTTCAGTTTTGCTCAGTGTTTTAACCCTGCTTTATCTCCTGTGGTCCAGATGACACATTCACACATTTTAGAAAATTCAGTGGGATGCTCTTCAAACAACATGTGACTTTGCACCAGTGAGGGCAGAAACTTGATGGTTTTACCTCAATCTATAGTTTTTCAATATTGCTATAGAAAGTGCTTTTCTGTGAAATGTCTACTTTGGTTAGATCATGCAAATTTAGTGCTGGCTGGTACTTCCATAAGATGAAGAGTAAGAATAACTCAGGAATGTTTCATCATTTGTCTCTGCACTGGTCAGAAATGGTAATTTGAGCTCAAATCTGTAGAAATTTAGCAAAAGAAGTTGGACACTCAGAGGATAAAAATAGAAAAAATGCATTGGAAGGATTTTTCCTGCTAGTGAGTGAGTTTCTACCTGTAGGAGCATCGGGGGGTAGCACGGTCGGGACAGACGGAGACGAGAATTCGTATTGCTATAAGCTGGGTGATATGGGGTAACCTTTAAATGAGGGCCGTCTTCTCCTAGGAAATGAAAGAAGTAACAGGTACCCATAGTTAATGAGCCTAGGATTTCTAGCTCTTGAAGGTCAGATTTATCAGCTTTAGAATTATCAATATAAGTTTGGTGTTTCTGGCTGGGAGTTGGAGATACGTGATGATCATCATATGGCCAATATTTATCAGGAGTAACATTATCAAAACCCTTTGGGAAAGGTACTCCAACTAGACAGCTTGAAAAAGGTTTGTCAGGGCTTGTGTCAGATAGACGGATGGTATCGGAGCCTGCAGACCTGGCTAAAGCAACCCAGACATTCGTCTTTGGTTGATTGACAGGTAAAGCTTTTGTTTGTGCTGCCTGTGCGACTGCTTGCGCTGTTTGAGCTGTAAGAGCCCTTTCAATTTTTTCTCCTAGAGTTTTTCCAAGTTCATTTGCCTGGATAATTGCCACTTGCTGTGGACTCCCAATTTTGTTACAGGCATCCATCATTTCAGGCACTGTGGGTTTGTCTTTTCCTAGGGCTTTGATAACTCTTTTACATTCTGCATTGGCATTATTTTCAATAATGTCCCGTATCATTATTGGGCGAGCTATATCATCGCCGCATTGTCTTTCTGCTCCTTGCGTTACCCGGCCCACAAATGCGTTACCATTGCGTTACCATTTATGGTTCAGACGAGTCTTGCCTAATCAGAGTATAGGCTTTTTCAAAACTTCTTGCAGGCTCAATTTGCAAAAAGGCTCTGCGAGCCATCTTTTTAATGTCATCTAACGCTGTTTTGGGTAAATTCACTCGATTATCATTCTGATCATCAGGAGGGTCACCAGTCAGCTTAGACGTGACAAGGGTACGAAGGTCTGCATCGGTACTCTGTCTATAAGTGGCTAGTACCCCTGTGAGCAGTCTTTTCCATTTGAGTTCCCATAGCGTATATTGTGAGTCTGTGAGAATTATACTAGCAAGATTTTTACAGTCATTTGGTATGAGTGTATGTCCTTCCAGGACTGTCCTTTTCAGCAGTTGCTTAAAATATGGGGAGCAGATACCACCGTCCCTTATTGCTTTTCGCAATTCTTTTATCTCAGGAGGTGGGATAGCCACCCGTGTTCTAGGACCGGCGGCTTGCTGGCTGAATGGCACAGGCGTAGCTAGAGGATTTAGACTTTCTTCTTTGCAAATCTGGCCTCTGACTTCATTCTAGTCTGCTAGTTGAAAATTATCGAAAGATTTTGGTGAGTTTTCTAATTTGGGATTAATGCTGACGAATTTTCAGCGTTTAGTGTCTCTTTTTGGGTCAGAGATCTGTCCCAAACACTGGGGGGACTCTGGTGCTGTTTGGGAACAGTTCTTTTTTGAAATTCTTTTATGTTGGATCAAAGGGTTGGCATTTGCAGGGTAAAGACCCCGGAAATAATTTGGCAGATCAGGAAGCTAAAGATGCAGCAGAAAATGGAGCTGAAAGAGTTAATATTAACTCCAAATGAGGAAAAATTGGAAATTCCAAAGTTTAGGGAAGCAAAAAAAAAAAGGCGAATTAAAACAAGATAGGTGGCGAAAGAGATAAATGGGGGAAATAGAAACATCTTGATGGAAGACAGATAATAAAATGCTTACTAGGGAATAGCAGAGGACATGTATCAAAACGCCCAGTGGGATACTCAGGCTTTGTGTGATCATTTTTTTTAAGGAACTATGGATGCATTGCGATTTTTGGAGTAGGAACACAAGTAACTGAAAGATGTATAATTTGCCAAAGGATAAATAAAAGGGTGGTGAGAAAAACAACATGAGAAGGTCATGAGTTAACTCGTCGACCATTTCGAAGTATCCAAGCAGAAGTTTGCTTTGGTAAACTCTGGATTTATTTGTAAAAACCGTTTAATCCAGGAAAAAAAAAAGGATATGCCACATGCTGGGCAGGAGGGAGATTGTAAGAGAATAACATTTTTAAAGGCAATAAAAGAAAAACGGGGAAAGTATAAGGCTGGGAACGAAATATTACCTCATCCATTCCTGTTTGTTCCCCCACTCGTTTGCGGCTGCCCCAGCCCCTGTGCCGGCTCCGGCACAGCCCGTCTGTCCCGGCCCGTCTGTCCCGGCCCGTCTGTCCTGGTCCCGGCCATCTGGCCTGGTCCGTCTGGCCCGGTCTGTCTGTCCCGGTCCCGGCCGCCTGGCCCGCGGCCGCTCCGCTGGCCGTGCTGGCGGAAGGGGCGGGGGGTCCATCCTGCCGTGTGCACCGTGGGTACCGCGCTGACCGCACCGAGGGGGCGTCTCGTCTGTCCCATCCCCGGCTGCCCTGACTCTGCTCGGCTCCCGCCGCTGCAGCCGGGGTCAGTCGCCGGCTTGGTCTCTGCCGGATCAGCCGCCGTGAGCCACGTGGGGCCGATCCACGCTGCAGCTCGGTCTGCACCGGAACAGCCCCTGGGACGATCCCGGCTGCAGACCCCGCCTTTGGAGGATCCAGACCCTGAGCTGTGCCGATCCCCTCGGGCGATTCCCCCTGCAGACCCCGCCTTTGGAGCATCCAGACCCTGAGCTGTGCCGAGTTCCCCCGTCCTGCCCTGAGCTCCGTTCCCTTGGTAACCACAGCTCCGGCTGCTCAGCGGAACTCTCTAAAGGAATCACCTTATCGAAACACTAAAAGTTCAGGTAAAAGAAAGCCCTCTCCTGATTCTTCCTAAAAATACGGGAGAAAAGCTATAGAAGATAAAAATCCAAAAAGAATGGCATAAAGGGATGTCCTAGGGTGACGTTATGATGCTTGTATCCCCATTCATGTGTTCTGTGAATGTTGGATATTATGTTCTGTACCTTTAAGACCGGCTCTGAAGAAGGAAAGTTTTGTTTTGGTTTTCTTATCAGCCTGGCGGGACACGGAGACTGCAGCTTTTGCTTTTGCTGCTTTTGCTTTTTGCTTTTGCTCTCTCGCTCTTGCTTGCTTCGCTTCTGCTTGCTTTTGCTCATTGGCTAGTTTAGCTAAACTGTCCAATTTCTTCCTAGACGGTTTCTCCTTTCCTTTTTCGGATCATTTCGAACCTGCTCCGGACTGGGACCTGAGAAACACCAAGATCCTGCACCTTGTGGCCTGCAGCAGCAGCCCCAGCGCCGCAGGGACTGAGAACAGAGTGACCACCCCCCAAGAGAGACTTTCTGAATTTTTCATCTTTTTCAGAGCGGTGTCATCCGGTATTGTTCCTTTTGTGTGCTGGGGGGTGCTGTGCTTGTTAAATAAACAGGTTCTTTCCACTCCTCTCTGAGGAATCCTTCCCGAACCGGTTGGGGGGAGGGGCTGTGGGGGTTTGCTTACTGGAGGAGCCCTAATTTGGAAATTCTCCTCCAAATTTGCCCTAAACCTCGACAAAATCTTGGTGCCCAACGCTGGGCTTGAGAGAGTGAGTGGAAAAACCCTGTTTTGAGGGTATTTTGGTTGCCATTACTCTCTGTTTGTTTGATGCAGTTAATAGCCATGCTTTTTGAATTCATGATGAGTGTTGGGGTGAAGGCTTGCATGTGCTTCTGGTCCCTAGGGTTTTCGAGATTTTAATACCTCTGTGGTCCCTAGGTTTATTTTTCTATCCTGAAATAGTTCTAGTATTGTCCCTCATACGTAGTTTTTACAGCAGAGGGGCAGTGACCAGAATAGCTATCCTGCTGGGCTTGATGGCAATGATGTGCAAGAAGTTTATAAACATGTTGGGGTCTGCTCCAGGTATGAATGGTTCTTGGCAATGGTTATTCGTCCAGTTTGTTAGAGGAGGAGCAGCAGGGAATGAGGCTTTTCAGCCTTTGCTTTCCTCCTTCTCCTATGAATCGGTTGCATCAGTAGTAAAGGATGTTCAGTTTCCCCTGAATGTTAGAGAAACCATCTTTCTTGTATTCAATCTGGTAACTTTCTTCTATACAGTCTGCTGTTTCTCCAGAATGAGGGCTGAGATTTCTAGACAGGCTGATGAGACCCCTGACTCAGGAGTAGACCCAGGTGTGAAACATCCTGAGTGGTGTGGGAAATGGCAGGAAATGGGCCAAATCCTGAAGGAATTCTCCGACCCTATAGTCTGGGATTTTCCCCATAAACAAATTCAGAACCCAGCTGAGGTGGGGAAATATCTGAAAGAGAAATACCAGGATGAGCCTAAGGAGAGAAAGGTCATTGCAGTGAGCTGGGCCCTGGCATATGCTTATCGCACTCTGTTGGAGACTGTAGGACAGCAGATGGAGGCAGGGGAGCAGGGAGATAAATCAGCAGCTGTCCCAGTCACTCAGGCTGCAGCCAACACCACAGGCTCAAAGCCAGCAGCCAAACCAGCCAGTGAGCCTGAGCCAGCAGCTAAACCAATGGCTGTTGCTACCAGTACTAGAAGTGGGAAATGCACGGACAGGACCAATCAACCAGTGGATGATGATGATGACGATGGAGCAGAAGGAACCTCAATGCCTCCTGACATAAAATCAGGAGTCAAAGCAGCAGGTGCAAGATCAGAAGCCAATATTGAGTCCTTTTCCCTGAAGGACCTTCGTGGCTTATGGAAGGATTACACCCAACGACCTGATGAATCCATAATTCATTGGTTAGTCCGTCTCTGGGATGCTGCATGCGAGGCTACAATCCTGGATGGCACGGAAGCGAGGCATTTGGGATCCCTATCACATGATCCTGTCATCGACCAAGGAATGATGAGGGGGGCAAACCCTCAGAGCCTCTGGGCACGGGTCTTGGAAAGTGTTGCACACAAAGATACCTGTGTGCAGATGATCTTTACATGCAACAAACACAGTGGAAGACCATAGAGCAAGGGATCTAACGCCTGAGAGAGATGGCAGTGGCAGAGATTATCTTCGCAGATGATGTAACAACTAGGAACCCAGACTTGGTGCCACGCACGTCTGTGATGTGGCGGAAACTTGTGCGACTTGGGTCACACGAATATGCTTCTGCCCTAGCCATAATGAAGCGGGATGAGAGGGATGAGACTGTGCTGGATATGGCAAGGAAGCTCCGAGCATATGCAGATGCTGTGCGTGGCCCAACACATGCCAGAATTGCAGCGGTAGAAACACGTCTGCAGAACTTAGAGGATAAGATAGAGGAGAATCATAAGAAGCTCAGAGAGGAGATTAAAGAAGACCTTCTCCAAATCTCGGCAGTACAGATCAGAGGTTCTGGTATCCAAGGCAGACGTTCCCCAGATGGCCAGAGAAGGTACACCCCACGAACAGAGCTGTGGTTCTACCTGCGTGACTGTGGAGAAAATATGAGGAGGTGGGATGGAAAACCTACTGCTGTTCTGGCACGACGGGTGCGTGAATTGAAGGAAGCCACCAGGAAGAAAGCAGCTCCAGTTGCCCGTAGCCGAACCGCCAGGTATGATGCTGATGATGCCACGTCTGATCCCCTTGAAGGAATATCCAAGACATATGCCCAGGGAAAGAAGGATAACCAGGCTTAGAGGGGCCCTGCCTCTAGCCAGGTAGAGGCCAGGGAAAATCGTGTTTTCTGGTCTGTGTGGATTCGTTGGCCTGGCACATCGGAACCACAAGAGCATAAAGCTTTGGTTGATACTGGCGCGCAATGTACATTAATTCCGTCGAGACATGTGGGGACAGAGTCTGTTTCTATTGCTGGTGTGACAGGGGGATCCCAGGATTTCACTTTGGTGGAAGCTGATGTGAGCCTGACTGGGAATGAGTGGAAGAAACATCCTATTGTGACTGGCCCAGAGGCCCCATGTATTTTGGGCATAGACTACCTTCGAAGTGGGTATTTCAAAGACCCAAAAGGACTCAAGTGGGCATTTGGGATAGCTGCTGTAGAGACAGAGGGCATCCAGCAATTGAACACCTTGCCTGGGCTGTCTGAGAATCCATCTGCAGTAGGATGTCTGATGGGAGAAGATCAACGAGTGCCAATTGCCACCTCCATAGTGCATCGACGACAGTATAGAACCACTCGAGATGCTGTGATCCCCATCCATAAGATGATCCGTGAGCTGGAGAGCCAAGGGGTGGTCAGCAAGACCCACTCACCCTTCCACAGCCCCATTTGGCCTGTGCAAAAATCTGAAGGAGAATGGAGATTGACTGTGGACTACCGTGCATTGAATGAGGTGACTCCACCGCTGAGCGCTGCCGTGCCAGACATATTAGAGCTCCAGTACGAGCTTGAGTTCAAGGCAGCGAGGTGGTATGCCACTATAGACATTGCCAATGCATTTTTCTCCATTCCTCTGGCAGCAGAATGCAGGCCTCAGTTTGCTTTCACGTGGAGGGGAGTGCAGTATACCTGGAACCGACAGCCCCAGGGATGGAAGCACAGTCCCACCATCTGCCATGGACTGATCCAGACTGCACTGGAAAGAGGTGAGGCTCCAGAACATCTGCAATATATTGATGAGATCATTGTGTGGGGGAACACAGCTGCGGAAGTGTTTGAGAAAGGAAAGGAAATCATCCAAATCCTCCTGGGAGCTGGTTTCGCCATTAAAAAGAGCAAAGTAAAGGGACCGGCTCATGAGATTCAGTTCCTGGGAGTGAAGTGGCAAGATGGACGGCGTCAGATTCCTACAGACGTCATCAACAAGATCACAGCAATGTCTCCACCCACCAATAAGAAAGAGACACAAGCTTTCCTAGGTGCCATAGGCTTTTGGAGGATGCACATTGCTGAGTATAGTCAGATCATGAGCCCTCTTTACCTGGTCACCTGCAAGAAGAACACTTTCCACTGGGGCCCTGAGCAGCAACAGGCCTTTGTCCAGATCAAGCAGGAGATCGCTCATGCAGTAGCTCTTGGCCCAGTTAGGATGGGACCAGATGTGAAGAACAAGCTCTATTCTGCAGCCGGGAACCATGGCTTGTCCTGGAGCCTTTGGCAGAAGGTGCCTGGGGAGACTCGGGGTCGACCACTGGGATTTTGGAGTCGAGGCTACAGAGGCTCTGAGGCCAACTACACTCCCACAGAGAAGGAAATCTTGGCTGCCTATGAAGGAGTCCAAGCTGCCTCAGAGATGATTGCTACAGAAGCGCGACTCCTCCTGGCACCCCGACTACCGGTGCTGGGGTGGATGTTCAAAGGCAAGGTTCCTTCCACTCACCATGCCACCAGTGCCACATGGAGCAAGTGGATTGCTCTTATCATCAGCGCGCCCATATAGGTAAAGTGAATCGCCCTGGGATTTTGGAGGTAATTACAAATTGGCCCGAAGGTGAGAATTTTGGTGTCACAGATGAAGAGCAAGAACCAGTGACACGGGCTGAAGAGGCTCCTCCATATAACCAACTGCCTGCAGAGGAAACACACTATGCTCTTTTCACTGACGGTTCCTGTCGCATCTTAGGGATGAACAGGAAATGGGAAGCAGCCGTATGGAGCCCCACACGACAGGCTGCACAAGCTACTGAAGGAGAAGGTGGATCGAGTCAACTTGCAGAACTCAAAGCCGTTCAACTGGCCCTGGACATTGCAGAAAGAGAGAAATGGCCAAAGCTCTACCTCTACACTGATTCATGGATGGTAGCCAATGCTCTGTGGGGATGGCTGGAGAAGTGGAAAAAGGCTAACTGGCAGCATAGAGGAAAACCAATTTGGGCTGCTGATGAGTGGAAAGATATTGCTACCAGGGTAGGGAGGCTACCTGTGGAAGTCCGCCATGTAGATGCCCATGTCCCCAAGAGTAGAGCCAATGAGGAGCACCAAAACAATGAGCAGGTAGACCAGGCAGCAAAGATAGGGGTGTCAAAGATAGACCTAGATTGGGAACACAAGGGAGAGTTATTCCTAGCTCGATGGGCCCATGATGCCTCAGGCCATCAGGGCAGAGATGCCACCTATAAGTGGGCAAGAGACTGAGGGGTGGATTTAACCATGGACAGTATTTCACAGGTTATCCATGACTGTGAGACGTGTGCTGCCATCAAGCAGGCCAAGCGAGTGAAGCCCCTGTGGTACGGTGGGCGGTGGTCCAAGTACAAGTATGGGGAGGCCTGGCAGATTGACTCCATCACACTGCCCCAGACACGCCAGGGCAAGCGCTACGTGCTGACCATGGTGGAAGCCACGACTGGATGGCTGGAAACCTACCCTGTGTCTCATGCTACTGCCCGGAACACCATCCTGGGCCTGGAAAAGCAAATCCTGTGGAGACATGGTACCCCTGAGAGGCTTGAGTCAGACAATGGGACTCATTTCAAGAACAGCCTTATCAGCACCTGGGCTAGCAAACATGGCATTGAGTGGGTGTACCATATCCCCTACCATGCACCAGCTGCAGGCAAAGTGGAGAGGTACAATGGACTACTAAAAACCCAGCTGAAAGCTTTGGGTGGGGGATCTTTCAAAAATTGGGAGCAGCATTTAGCAAAGGCCACCTGGTTAGTTAACACCCGAGGTTCCACCAACCGAGCAGGTCCTGCCTGGTCTGAGTCCCTGAATGTAATAGATGGAGATAAAGTCCCAGTGGTACGTGTCAGAGGTTTGTTAGGGAAGAATGTGTGGGTCAATTCTGCCTTGAGTACAGACAAACCCATTCGTGGGGTTGTCTTTGCTCAAGGACCAGGTTGCACATGGTGGATAATGCAAAGAGATGGAACAACACGATGTGTACCTCAGGGAGATCTGATTGTGGGGTGAGAATGATATGCAATATCACTGTTCGTTGGATGTTACTGCCATTGTCTGTACATTACACCATACAGACATGAGATAGAAGGAAATGTGTAAGTGATGAAGGTCTGGGCAAGTGGAAGATGGAGAAGGAGATGTGCAAGTGTCGAAGGTCTGAGCAAGTGATAGATGGAGCTTTGAGTGAGTAAAGTGAAAGGGGTGAAATCCTGCCGCTCTGTAGTATAGGGCCTGGATTCAGTGGTCCAGTGTGGGGATGTGATGAGGGCATGATGGGTATTGCTTGTAAATTTTGGGGGAGCAGATGGAAATTTTGTGTGAATAAATGCATGATGTGTGGTAGTATGTTGATGATATGGGGATAAGGGGTGGAATGCCCTAGGGTGACGTTATGATGCTTGTATCCCCATTCATGTGTTCTGTGAATGTTGGATATTATGTTCTGTACCTTTAAGACCGGCTCTGAAGAAGGAAAGTTTTGTTTTGGTTTTCTTATCAGCCTGGCGGGACACAGAGACTGCGGCTTTTGCTTTTGCTGCTTTTGCTTTTTGCTTTTGCTCTCTCGCTCTTGCTTGCTTCGCTTCTGCTTGCTTTTGCTCATTGGCTAGTTTAGCTAAACTGTCCAATTTCTTCCTGGACAGTTTCTCCTTTCCTTTTTCGGATCATTTCGAACCTGCTCCGGACTGGGACCTGAGAAGCACCAAGATCCTGCACCTTCTGGCCTGCAGCAGCAGCCCCAGCGCCGCAGGGACTGAGAACAGAGTGACCACCCCCCAAGAGAGACTTTCTGAATTTTTCATCTTTTTCAGAGCGGTGCCATCCGGTATTGTTCCTTTTGTGTGCTGAGGGGTGCTGTGCTTGTTAAATAAACAGGTTCTTTCCACTCCTCTCCGAGGAATCCTTCCCGAACCTGTTGGGGGGAGGGGCTGTGTGGGTTTGCTTACTGGAGGAGCCCTAATTTGGAAATTCTCCTCCAAATTTGCCCTAAACCTCGACAAGGGATTAGTCTATTTCCATTAAAAGAGGCTCCCATAGGAGGGGGTGGACCAGGGTTTGTAAATGCTCCTTTGACTTCGTCTGAGGTCTGAAATTTTAAGAAATAAATAAAAGGGATATTTGGAGGATCCCATAGGCATAGCTGAACAATTAGACCAATTTTTAGGTCCAAACATTTATACTTCAGAAGAGATGTGGTCTGTAATGAAAATAATATTTTTCTCAGGAAGAAAGGCAATTAATCAGAGCAGCTGAAATAAAAGCTTAGGAAAAAAGATAATCTACGGGGACCCCCAGAGAAGACAAAATGCCAGCTGTACCTCCTGAGTGGGGTAAAAATAACGAGGAGGGGAGTAAACACATGAATAATTATTGTAATTACATAATCAAAGGAATAAATGAGACAGCATATCAAAGGCGAAATGCAGGGGAAAAAGAAAAAGTTTTTAAGGGACAGCTTTTCGAGGGGAAAGAATAAACTGCATCTAAATAGATAAACAAACTTAAGAGAAATAGGAAAATGGTCCTAAGTAAGCAGAAGATCTGAAAATCTTTAAAGAGATGGGCACAGAGGAGGAATAGGGAGGTCATAAGCTCTAATTTTCTGGGGGGAACAAATACCATCTGGAGCCTGTGATAACTTTAAAAGTGGGTCCCCAAGAAGAAGAATTGGAATTTGTAATAGACACAGGGGTAGAGAGAACCTGCCTGTTAAACATTCCAAAAAGTTATAGTGTGAGCAAACATAGAGTGAAAGTAACAGGGGCAAAGAGGGAAAGTTTTACATTTCTGGTCATTAAAGATGTAGTAATTGAGGGAAGAAACTAAAATTTGCATGGGAGATATCTTATTGGTCCCAGGGGCAGGTAGCAATTTATTGGAAAGAGTCTTACAAGTGCAATTAAGAATAGGAGTTATATCAGAAAATGGGAAAATGACAGCTAGAGTTTTAAAATTATTTAAAAGAGGATGAAGAAAAAAAACAACAAAGAAGTTTGAGGTGGGGAAGGAAATAGGGGAGGATTAAATATCGACCCCATAAGGGTTACAATTGAGAGAGAAGATTGTCCCATAGGTGTACGTCAGTATCCTGTATCTTTAGAAGGACGGGAAGATTTGAAGCCGGTAATAGAAGGACTAATAAAGGATGGGGCATTAGAACCTTGTATGTCTCCTCATAATATCCCTATTCCCCCAGTAAAGTCTGATGGGAGTTATAGACTAGTACAAAATTTAAGGGAAGTTAATAAAAGAACTCAGACTCACTACCCAGTGGTAAAATATCTTGGACACTTAATAAATAAAAGTAGCTAGAAAACCAACCATGAGAAAATTGCAAGAATTTTATTCATTCTCCCTCCCTCTTCAAAGAGAGAGATCAGAAAATTTCCTAGATTATTGAAATATTATAGATTGAGGGGTACGCACAAGTAGCAAAATTTGTGTATGAAAAAAACGGACAGAAGGAGATGATATAAAACAGACCAAAGAAGATCTTGTTAAATTAAAAGAGTTAAGTTAAAACTAGCCTAAGTACCAGCTTTAAGCTTACCTCTGTAAGAAAAGACATTTATCATTTATACATAAATACAGAAAATGGAGTACCTCATAAAATTTTAATTCAAGACTAAGGAAGAGTAAAAAAATATCTAGTAGCTCATATATCAAAGATGTTGGACTCAGTAAGCCACAGCTAGCCAGTAGGTATTTAACAGCTACTGCAATCCTAGTAAAAGAAAGTTGTAAGCTTACTTTTGGAAGTAATTTAGTTAGGTTCAGTTCATACCGTCTGAGGTGTGTTGAATCAAAAAAAACAGGTAAGAAGAGAAGAAAGAGAGAAGTTGAAGTAGGGAGGTGGTTAGCAAACTCTGAGATGTTAGAATGTGAAGCGATGACATCTTGGTGCTAGAAGAGAGCAGAAGTGTGAATGCGGGGTTTTTGCATGAAAGGCAGGGAAGTGTCTCAACACACGGTTGTTAGGAGGTTATTCAATGCCGAACTGAGGTCCAGAAAGGGTTTAGCAGAACGGGCTCTCCTTGAAGGGAAAAGAGGATAAGTTGACTAGAGAAAGGAAAAGAATGTCAGGAGCACCTGGGGACGCCAGGTTTGGGGTTGTCAAGGTTGGGAGGTGTCTGCCCGCTCCCTACGAGCGGCAGGGTCTCGGAGGCTGCGGCAGGCACCGATCCATGGAGGTGACCCAGCGGCGGTGCTGGCAGCAGGGGACACACGGGTTTGCCGGGCAGGAGCGGGCTGGCTCCGTGGGGGAACTGCCGGGGGGCTCCCAGACTGCCGGGGTCCCGAGTCCAGGATGGCTGCGTCGGCCCTGGTAAGTGGGCCGAGAGAGAGAAGGAAAGAGAAAGAGAGAGAAGAGAGAGAGAGAGGGCAAAAGGGACCCAAGGCTGCCCCCAGGGTCCCCGTGCCCATGGCTGCTCTCCCCTGCTCCGGCCCTGCAGCAAAGTGGCAGCACGGCATTGACAGCAAGGCCGTGAAAAGAGGGGGACGGGGCTAGCACTAAAAGATAAAATCAAAGCAGAGATTGCTGACTCTCCAAACCTCACAAAGTGGTTTGTTTTTCTTAAGTAAGAAAGGTTTTGGTCTTTTCTTTTGTGTGTTTTGTTTGCTGTTAAAAAGAAGTTTGGTTTGGTTTTTTTTCCTGAAGAATGGGTTTTTAAGGCTAAAACAATAAAATGCTGCCCAAAAAGTAAAAAGCAATAGATGTGATACGTCTCGTGTTAAAATTGGTCTAGCTTTTCCTATTTAACTAACTGTAACTGACAAAAAGAAGAATTTGCCTCTGCAGCTCTTAGCACAGCTGGATAGAAGAAGAAGAGGCTGCTGTGGAAAAAGCTTTTAGCTAAACCCAGAAAGTTTGGAAGAAAAGTGAATGGTAAAAGTTAATGCAGTATGATCTTGCTTTTATTACTATGCTATTAAGAAGTCCTATCCAGGTACTACTGAAGCAACAATCAGAATCACGGAAAGAGGGTGAATTCATGCCAGCAGAATCAAAGGACTTGTGAAGAAACCTGAGGAATGGACTATCGCATTTAAACCGGGTGATACCAAACTGACTTTCCAATGGGGACTGAGTGGTAATAGTTTCGAAAAAGGCAAATGATCCAAGAAATGTACAAAGAACAACACAGAATTAAGAATTAAGATGATGCTTATACCACTGGTTTCAAGCACTGCCTGGTTTTATTCTGGTCTTGCCTGAATAAAACATCTCCTTAGGGGAGGAATACTCCAGATAGAAGGATCAAGACTGTTTTTGTGTTCTGACCTTAGCCTGAGAATTGTACAGGGGAGAAGGGGAATTACCATTTCCATCAGTAAACTTTATTTGATTCATTCCAATACTGGACATGCTAGCTGGGTTATAAGTAAATGCTTGAATTGTGAGAATAACTAGTATGGAAGTTCACAACATTTATGCTCTTATTGCAAAAAGTGTTAAAGTAATAACTTAGCTTTGTGGATGGGAATTATTAGTGCCTGGTGAATGAGAGATACCTGAAGAATGGTAAGAGACCACAGTTAAAGGGTGTCCAAACCAATTTGCCTGGAAATTAGTTAAGAGAAAGTGACAAGGAAATAGAGGGCACGACCAGATTGGCCTCTGTATTTCGCCACGGAGAAGATCAAATACACCTGCTGTGGATTGCAACCTCACAGGCCTGGGAGGTGGGAGTATAAGCCATACTGGACCTCTGTTATTCCTGTTTCTGGCACTCATTTGTTCTCTTTTCCCTTTCGGGATACCAGCAAGATTGTGTCACAAATGCTGCAGAAAGCATCACGTGGAAAGAAACCAAAGTTCCTCTTTAATTACACATACCTATGTCAACAGCCACTGTTATAACCCATCCAAATTAAGAACCTGTAGGCAAAATGGAGTAGATTATTGGATTACAAGAAACTTAGGAAAATGTGGTAATGGATTTGGAATTGAATGTCTAAAAGGAGAGAGATGGATTTGTTTTACATTTAATCTTGAAGATACGGTTCAAGATTTGGTAAAAAAACAAATAATAAACAAAAAGGTAAAACCAGCACAGCAACTTAACTCTGTATTGACCCCAAATTATCTATTGAGTTGTATTACAAGACTCCAAGCAGTTATAGAAATGATAGCAAATGGAGCTGCCCAGGCATTGGAGTTAATATAAAGTCAGCTAAGCCAAGCAAAAACTGTAGGGTGTCAGAATAGGTTGGCTTTACACTATTTATTGGCCAAAGAAGGGGGTGTTTGTAGAAAGTTTAATATATCAAATTGTTGAAAATTGATGACCACAGAAAAGTGATTCTAGAAAAAGCAATAGAAATCAAAGAAGAAAAAAATAGATATGCATATAATAACCCAGGTACTGGTCCAAAAATTAGAAAACAATGTTAAAACCTAGCTGGTAGGGTAATGTATTAGAAGAAATTAAGATCTTTCATTTTATGTGTTGCTATTTTTATTTACTATTTTTATATTTCTTCCTTGTGTAATCCCCTGTTTTATTTTGCCCACATAGTCCAGAAGATGCAAGTAGATAACAAATATTGCTCAAGCCAAAGGATTTACAAAGAATAAGAGTGGGGATTGTGAAAAATGCAGGTATTTTATGATTGGCTTTTTTGAAACATTAAAATGAATATTATATGTGTTGTGTTAGAAAGTAATGCTGTATTAATTCTCTTAAGTAGTGTGTTAAATATAGTTTTAGGTTACAAAAACTGTTAATATAGAAACGATGCTATGTAAGATACTTACTTTTTTTAAAGAAAGGACTTACAGCGAGATAGCGGCCACAGGACACCTGGATCTTTCAGAGAAAAAGAATTTATTGCCCTCTTATCAGAAGAAACGAACTTCTTCCTGCCTCCAAGGCGCTGTTAGGATTAGAAGGAAGAAGTGGATGATGAGCAGACAGAATCCTGTGTTTGAATGGAATTTATGCATCATGTATGAAGTGTATGACTCTGCAACAGGCTATTGCTTTTAAGGGTTAATCCTTTGTTAACGGGGGTCCTTTTTCGGGCCTGTGCTGCCCAGAAAAAGGTACCCGGACGTCCGTAACTCTTTGTTTTTGTTGTCTCATACTTCTTAATTCAAATTGTCCAAATTATTATTACTCTAATTGTATGACTATTTTTATAACCATTTTATTACTATTAAACTTTCAAAAATTTTAAAAGCAAGTGATTGGCGTTTTTCACACCAGTCTGTTAGGTGAAAATTATCAAAAGATTTTTGTGAGTTTTCTAATTTTGGCATTAATGCTGGCAAATTTTCAGGGTTTACTGTCTAATTTTGGGTCGAGAAATCTGTCCCAAACACTGAGGGGACTCTGGAGCTATTTGGGAACAGTTCTTTTTTGAAATTCTTTTGTGTTGGGATCAAAGGGCTGGCATTTGCAGGGGCAAAATAATTCTCTGTCTGTCCTGTATTTATTAAAGCAGCTGTCATATTCCAACCTCCTCCTCCTCCTCCTCCTCGTTGCCCGGTTTGTG
Source organism: Agelaius tricolor (assembly GCF_023055355.1). NCBI lineage: Eukaryota > Metazoa > Chordata > Aves > Passeriformes > Icteridae > Agelaius > Agelaius tricolor. Next base: position 144,415 of record NW_027269387.1, on the reverse strand, counting down.
TGCATGGATGTGGCTGTGCAGACAAATCGTGACACAAAGTAGTCCCACTGGGTGCTAGGAGTGTGAAGGCGAAAACGCGGAGGCACACCAGGTATCAGTTGTGCACGGTTACACGCTGCGCTGCAGAGGGATCTCTCGGTGCCCGGCAGAAGGAGAGACGTGGAAGGATACATGCAAGGCGCTGCAGTTTTCGCCTGCTGTGGTGCCGTGTATAGACGCAGTGGCGGCAGAAGTGGCGTGACAGGGCACAGGGATGCCGGCTGTGGCCGGACAGCGGCACGCAGCGGCTCGGAACCGGGACCGGGCTGTGCCAGAGCTGCGGCGAAAGCAGTGGGGGGGTGGCGGCGGGGCCGTGGAAATAGAACTGCACATGCGTGCAGCTGATCCCGGATGCAGCGCTGTGGTTCGATGAGGTGGCATGGAGTGATATCACTGGTGCTGGGGTTGTAGCAACTGCGCATGCGTGGGTTCCGTCACTACCGCAGCGCAGGCAGTCATCATGGTGGCGGGCGGGCCGGGGGGTGCGGGAGGCGGCGGAGCCGCGGGAACGGGAACGGGGCTGCGGCTGCGGCCGTGGAAGGAAACGCCGGGACGTCCGTGGTTGCAGGAGGCGGCGGAGCCACGCCATCCAGCAGCTCTGAAGCGGGAGGGTGCGGTGGGGAAGGCGCAGCTCGGCCCGTCATGCAGCGGCTGTGGCAGGAGAGGGGAAGCGACCACGGGCGGCGCTGACGAGAGGCTGGGCTGGAGCGCCGCGGCGCCGGCACGGGGTGCCTTGGGTGGCTGGGGCGCCCCGGTAAGACAGTCATTAAAACACCCTAAAAATTATTTTAAAAGCCCTGAAAAAGCCCTAAAGGTATCCTAAACATTTCCAGAGAATTCCTAAAAAACTCCTGCAAAAAAACCCCTAAAAGATCCCTAAAAATCCCTGAAAAATCACCTGAAAGACCCTAAAAAACTGTTGAACCCCTAGCTGTAACACTGTGGCCTCCAAACATCATCTCTACCTATTAATCGGGGTAACTGCAAGACCCTCAAACACCACCAAAATCACCAGCTTGAGTTGGTCTGGACAGCACCAAATAAAATAAAATAAAAAGCTTTATAAAAAGAAAAATTAAAAATAAAAATTAAATAAAAAATAAAATAAAATAAAATAAAATAACTGCTTTAAAAATGGGAAAATAAAAAATAGAAAATTAAAAAAAATAAAAAGCTTTAAAAACAGAAAAATTAAAACTAAAAATTAAAAAAAAAAATAAAAAATAAAAGAAATGCTTTAAAAATAGAAAAATTAAAACTAAAAATTAAATAAAAATTAAATTAAAAAAATAAAAGAAATGCTTTAAAAATAAAAAAAATCAAAACTAAAAAATTAAATAAAAAATAAAATTAAAAAATAAAAGAAATGCTTTAAAAATAGAAAAAACAAAACTAAAAATAAATAAAAAGTAAAATTAAAATAAAATAAATGTTTAAAAATAAAAAAATCAAAACTAAAAATTAAATAAAAAATAAAAAAAGCTTTAAAAATAGAAAGATCAAAAATAAAAATTAAATAAAAATAAAAAATAAAAAATGCTTTAAAAATAAAAAAATCAAAACTAAAAATTAAATAAAAAAGAAAATTAAAAAAATAAAATAAATGCTTTAAAAATAGAAAAAGCAAAAAATAAAAAGGAAATAAAATATAAAATTAAGAAGATAAAATAAATAGTTTAAAAATAAAAAATTAAAACTAAAAATGAAATAAAAATTAAAATTAAAAAATAAAAAAAAGCCTTAAAAATAGAAAAAATAAAACTAAAAATGAAATAAAAATTAAATTAAAAAATAAAAGAAATGCTTTAAAAATAGAAAAAGCAAAAAATAAAAAGGAAATAAAAAATAAAATTAACAAGATAAAATAAATAGTTTAAAAATAAAAAATTAAAACTAAAAATGAAATAAAAAATAAAATTAAAAATTAAAATAAATGTTTTTAAAAAAAATTAAAACTAAAAATTTAAAAGAAATACAAAAAAGCTTTAAAAATAGAAAGACCAAAAATAAAAATTAAATTAAAAAAAAAAAATGCTTTAAAAATAAAAAAATCAAAACTAAAAATTAAATAAAAAAGAAAATTAAAAAAATAAATGCTTTAAAAATAGAAAAAGCAAAAAATAAAAATGAAATAAAAAATAAAATTAAAAAAATTAAAAAATAGTTTAAAATAGACAATTAAAACTAAAAATGCAATAAAAAATAAAATTAAAAAATAAAATAAATGTTTTAAAAAAAAATTAAAACTAAAAATTAAAAAGAAATACAAAAAAGCTTTAAAAATAGAAAGACCAAAAATAAAAATTAAATAAAAAATAAAAAATAATAAATTCTTTAAAAATAAAAAACTCAAAACTAAAAATTAAAAAAAAAATAAAATAAAAAAAATAAAATAAATGCTTTAAAAATACAAAAAGCAAAAAATAAAAATGAAATAAAATATAAAATTTAAAAAATTTAAAAAATAGTTTAAAAATAAAAAATTAAAACTAAAAAAGAAATAAAAAATAAAGTTAAAAAATAAAAAAAAGCTTTAAAAATAGAAAAATTAAAACAAAAAATTAAATAAAAAATAAAAAAAGCTTTAAAAATAGAAAAAGCAAAAAATAAAAAATGAAAAAAAAAAAAAATTAAAAATAAAATAAATGCTTAAAAAAAAATTGAAACAAAAAATTAAATAAAAAATAAAATTAAAAAATAAAATAAAAAGCTTTAAAAATTGAAAAATCAAAAATAAAAATTAAATAAAAAGTAAAAAATAAAAAAATGCTTTAAAAATAAAAAAATCAAAAATTAAAAATTAAATAAAAACTAAAAAAAATAAATGCTTTAAAAATAGATAAAGCAAAAATAAATATGAAATAAAAATAATATTAAAAAAATAAAATAAATAGTTTATAAATAAAAAATGAAAACTAAAAAATAAAAAATAAAATTTAAAAAAATAAATGCTTTCAAAAAAATAAAACAAAAATTAAATTAAAAAAAATTTAAAAATAAAACAAAAACCTTTAAAAATAGATAAATCAAAAATAAAAATTAAATAAAAAATAATCTAAAAAAAGCTTTAAAAATAAAAACCTCAAAACTAAAAATTAAGATAAAAATAAAAATAAAAAATCTAAAAAATGCTTCAAAAATATAAAAATTAAAACTAAAAATTAAAAAAAAGAAAATTAAAAAATTTAATAAATGCTCTAAAATATAAAAATTAAAACTAAAAAAAGGTAAAAAAAAAGCTTTAAAAATAGGAAAGTTAAAAAAATATTAAATAAAAATTAAATTAAAAAAAAAAAAATTAAATATTAATTATTAAAAATAATTAAAAACCAAACTAAAATCCGTAAAGTGCTGTAAAGTGCCGTAAAAGTTCCATAAAAGGTAGTGTCGTAAAGCGCGACTGTCGTAAAAGGTGCGGTTTTACGACAGTCGCGCTTTACGACAGTTTTACGACAGTCGCGCTTTACGGCACCTTTTACGACAGTTTTGCGACAGTCGGGCTTTACGACACCTTTTACGACAGTTTTACGACAGTCGCGCTTTACGACACCTTTTACGACAGTCGCGCTTTACGGCACCTTTTACGACAGTTTTACGACAGTCGCGCTTTACGGCACCTTTTACGACAGTCGCGCTTTACGGCACCTTTTACGACAGTTTTACGACACTCGCGCTTTACGGCACCTTTTACGACAGTCGCGCTTTACGGCACCTTTTGCGACAGTTTTGCGACAGTCGCGCTTTACGGCACCTTTTACGACAGTCGCACTTTACGGCACCTTTTACGACAGTTTTACGACAGTCGCGCTTTACGGCACCTTTTGCGACAGTCGCGCTTTACGGCACCTTTTACGACAGTCGCGCTTTACGACACCTTTTGCGACAGTCGCGCTTTACGGAACCTTTTACGACAGTTTTACGACAGTCGCGCTTTACGGCACCTTTTACGACAGTCGCGCTTTGCGGCACCTTTTACGACAGTTTTACGACAGTCACGCTTTACGGCACCTTTTACGACAGTCGCGCTTTACGGCACCTTTTACGACAGTTTTTCGACAGTCGCGCTTTACGGCACCTTTTACGACAGTCGCGCTTTACGGCACCTTTTGCGACAGTCGCGCTTTACGGCACCTTTTACGACAGTTTTACGACACTCGCGCTTTACGGCACCTTTTGCGACAGTCGCGCTTTACGGCACCTTTTACGACAGTTTTACGACAGTCGCGCTTTACGGCACCTTTTGCGACAGTCGCGCTTTACGGCACCTTTTGCGACAGTAGCGCTTTACGACACCTTTTGCGACAGTCGCGCTTTACGGCACCTTTTACGACAGTTTTACGACAGTCGCGCTTTACGGCACCTTTTACGACAGTCGCGCTTTACGGCACCTTTTACGACAGTTTTACGACAGTCGCGCTTTACGGCAGTTTTACGACAGTTTTATAGAAATTTTACGGCACTTTACAGCACTTTAAAGTTTTTTTTTTGTTTTTCATGTATTTTTAATTAATTTTTTTTTTTAATTTTTCTATTTTTAAAGCTTTTTCTTTTTTTAAATTTTTTTATTTGTTTTTATCTTTAATTTTCCTATTTTTAAAGCTTTTTATATGATTTTTAAAATTTTTTTAATTTTTAAATTTAATTTTTCTTTTTTCAAAGCTTTTATTTTTTTAGTTTTGTTTTTTATTTATTTTTAATTTTCCTATTTTTAAACCTTTTTGGTTTTTTAATTTTTTTTTTAAAGCATTTATTTTATTTCTTAAATATTTATATTTAATTTTTAATTTTTCTATTATTAAAGGTTTTTATTTTTTTTAATTTATTTTTAATTTTTTATTTAATTTTTCTCTTTTTAAACTCTTTTTTAATTTTATTTTTTTAGTTTTATTTTTAATTTTTCTATTTTTAAAGCTTTTTATTTTATTAATTTTTATTTAATTTTTATATTTAATTTTTTTATTTTTAAAGCATTTATTATATTTTTTAATTTTGCTATTTTTGAATGCTTATTTTTACTTTTTCTATTTTAAAAGCATTTATTTGATTTTTAAATTTTTTTATTTAATTTTTAATTTTTCTATTTTTAAAGCTTTTTTAATATTTTTTAAATTCGTTTTTATTTTTAACTTTTCTATTTTAAAAGCTTTTTATTTTATTAATTTTTATTTAATTTTTATATTTATTTTTTTTATTTTTAAAGCATTTATTATATTTTTTAATTTTGTTTTTTATTGAATGTTTATTTTTAATAATTCTATTTTTAAAGCATTTATTTGATTTTTAAATTTTTTTTATTAATTTTTAACTTTTCTATTTTTAAAGCTTTTTAAATATTTTTTTGTTTTTATTTTCTATTTTTCTATTTTTAAAGCTTTTTTTTTAAGTTTTCTATTTTTAAAGCACTTATTTTCTTAATTTTGTTTTTTATTTATTTTTCTATTTTTAATTTTTGTATTTTTAAAGCATTTATTTTTTAATTTTGTTTTTTATTTTATGTTATATTTATTTTTTCTATTTTTAAAGCAGTTATTTTTTAATTTTGTTTTTTAATTAATTTTTACTTTTTAAATTTTCTATTTTTAAAGTTTTTGATTTTTAAATTTTATTTTTTATTTATTTTTATTCTTAATTTTTTTATTTTTAAAGGACTTATTTTTTTAATTTTATTTCTTTTTTATTTTTATTTTTAATTTTTCTATTTTTAAAGCTTTTTTATTGTTTAATTTTATTATTTAATTTTTATTTTTAATTTTATATTTTGAAACCTTTTTTTATTTTTTACTTTTATTTTTTATTTCTATTTTTAATTTTTCTATTTTTAAACCTTTTAATTTTATTAATTTTTTATTTAATTTTTATATTTAATTTTTCTATTTTTAAAGCATTTATTTTTTTAATTTTGTTTTGTATTAAATTTTTATTTTTAATTTTTCTATTTTTAAAGCATTTATTTTATTTATTTTATTTTATTTTTATTTAGTTGTTATTTTTAATTTTTCTATTTTTAAAGCATTTTTAAAATTTATTTTTAATTTAATTTTTATTTTTAAATTTTCTCTTTTTAAAGCATTTTATTTTTTTAATTTTATTTTTATTTTTTATTTCTAATTTTTCTATTTTTAAAGCATTTATTTTTTTAATTTTGTTTTTTATTTAATTTTTATATTTTTCTATTTTTAAAGGTTTTTATTTTATTTTATTTGGTGCTTCCCAGACCAATTTAAGGTGGTGATTGTGGTGGTGTTTGAGGGTCTTGCATTACGGCACTACATTTTATGGAACTTGTACGGCACTTTACAGCACTTTACAGTTTGTTTTTTTTTATTATTTGTTTTTAATTAATTTTGTTATTTTATTTATTTTTATTTTTAATTTTTCTATTTTTAAAGCATTTTATTACATTTTATTTGGTGCTGCCCAAACCTGCTGTAGTGCATTTTTATACTTTGTAATACTTTGAAGTAATTTTGTTTTGTATCCCCATATTTTTCCCAAATGGTTTATCCCAAACTGTACCCCCCTCCCTTTACCTGTGTTATCCCTCTCCCGGGATGAGATCATCCCCAAACCCCCACCCTGGCTCTCTGTCAATCACTCAGCCTCCCATCCCCTCCATCCAGAAGTTTCGGTCCAAGTCGTCGAGTGATGAGCCAGAGGCTGGGAGTCAGCCCCCCAAGCCTTGCCCCATACGCTGTCCTGTATGTCCATCCCGCAGCATCCAGCCCTTAGGGTCACTTAATGGTTGGTAGGATGTTATCTACTTTCAGTTTCCACCTCCCTTTAAATGTAACCTTGGCACATCTCCCGGGGCTCTCGGCAGGAGGCCCGGAGGTGCAGGAGCTCCTTTTGGACTCCTAATAAAGCCTTGGAATAACCCCTGCTAAGAGTCGGCCCTTTATCTTCTACCGCTGTCTCTGGTGTCTCTTCTGCTGCAAAGGCGACCAGCCCAGGTGCCCTCAGTACCCTCGGGGCACACACAGAGAGTGTCTGCCCCCAGCCCAGCTGCCCTCAGTACCCTCGGGGCACACACAGAGAGTGTCTGCCCCCAGCCCAGGTGCCCTCAGTACCCTCGGGGCACACACAGAGAGTGTCTGCCCCCAGCCCAGCTGCCCTCAGTACCCTCGGGGCACACACAGAGAGTGTCTGCCCCCAGCCCAGCTGCCCTCAGTACCCTCGGGGCACACACAGAGAGTGTCTGCCCCCAGCCCAGGTGCCCTCAGCACCCTCGGGGCACACACAGAGAGTGTCTGCCCCCAGCCCAGGTGCCCTCAGCACCCTCGGGGCACACACAGAGAGTGTCTGCCCCCAGCCCAGCTGCCCTCAGTACCCTCGGGGCACACACAGAGAGTGTCTGCCCCCAGCCCAGGTGCCCTCAGTACCCTCGGGGCACACACAGAGAGTGTCTCCCCCCAGCCCAGGTGCCCTCAGTACCCTCGGGGCACAGAGAGTGTCTCCCCCCAGCCCAGGTGCCCTCAGCACCCTCGGGGCACAGAGAGTGTCTCCCCGCTGTCGGCCATGTCGGGGCTGCCGACTCGGGACCGGCCGAGGGTTCCTGAGAGGCTCGCACAAACCCGCTCGGCCGCTGATTGTGGTGGTGTTTGAGGGTCCTCCAGGACAAGGGAGGAGACGAGAATCTTGACTCCCCCTTTCAGAAGGCTGAAATATTATTGTACAATCTCTATTATATTAAAAGAAAATGAGATATTAGAACTGCACTAAAAGAGCAAGGAGACATCAAAAAGCTGGAAAGGAATGAATAATAAAAACCTGGGACTGCTCACAGCCCTGACACAGCTGGACCATGATTGGTCATCAAGTAGAAACAATGCACAGGAGACCAACCCAAGATGCGCCTGTTGCTAAACCATCTCCAGCCCACACTCCACAGCCAGCAGATTGTTATTGGTTCCATTTCTGTTCTGAGGCTTCTCAGGAGAAAAATCCCAGCAAAAGGATTTTCATCAAACACGTCAGTGCCAGGTGATGGCACAGGCAGCATCGGCCGGCCGAGGTCACTGTGTCATCCCTGCCAGCCCAGGTGTCACAGCAAGGAGGAGAGAGTTCACCCTGTGCTCAGCCTGCAATACAGAGCAATACAACACAACACACATATTAACACAAGATGATAACCTTTTTCTATTTCCATTACATGTGGATTTATTGTTACAGGACACCCAAAACAACAAAAGCACACAAAAAACAGCACTCATCTACCATTAACACCCCCTTCACATGACACACAAACTCACCATCCCTCCCCTCACAACTGCTAAATTACACCCCAGCAATCATTGGTCCTCGGGAACGTGGTTCCCGGGAGCCTCCAAAAAATCCTCCTGCCTGACGAAATACCCGGTCCCTGGCCAGTCCGCGCCCAAACTTTGGCGATGAACGTCGCCTCGCTGACCGACCGGGACCGGGGAAAAAAACCCAGCCGGGGGGAAAAAAAAAAAGAAAAAAAAAACCCAGCCGGCAGGGGGGGGGAACCCGGCTGGGTTTTTTTACTCTAAATTTACAAATGAGTTGAAAAACCTGAAAAGCAAAAGTCACACACACGGTTAAATCCAGTCAGCATGCGCTCACACACGCAGAGACGAGCAGACACAGACAGACACAGACACGTGCTCTCACACACGCTCACGCACTCCTCCCATTTAAACGTTCCCTGCGGCCCTTCCTTGAGACGCTGAAGAACACGCTTCCACGCTTCTTCTGGCTGCCGCTCCTCGACATCAAATGGTAGATTCTGGGGAAATCAGTAGCCTTGGGGACCTGTGAGACGACAGGAAGTGGTCAACAAGTGGCTGACAGCTAGGACTTGTCCCCACTCTGACCAATAAATTTTCTACCCAAAATCCCATAAAAGACAGATGAACAGTAAAGTTTTTATAACTCTTCTACCTAACTGTGACTATGTGCCAGGGCAGGGCAGCTCCGACCATAAGTGGTACAACATGAGTACACACGATATAAGCCAACGCATACAGTGCAAGTGTACATGGAGTGTAAGTACATACAGTATAAGCCAACATAGGTACACACAATGTAAGTAAGTACATACAGTATAAGCCAACATAGGTACACACAGTGTAAGTACATACAGTATAAGCCAGCATAGGTACAAACAATGTAAGCACATACAGTATAAGCCAGGACTTGAGGTAGCTCTCTGGAAGATACGAATTCTTGAGCCCTATACCCCTTGGGAAGATGGAACCTATAGAACTGCTGCAGTCACCTGAGGAGGGTGTAAGACGCTTCCTCCAGAAGTCCAAGAGAATGGTGTGGAAAAAAAGGCACTACCAAAGCTGGCAGTGAGAAGGAAGATGGATGAGAACATCTTGTCCCTTTGAGACATTCCTGTCTCAAAGAGTAAAAATGTAAAGATGCCGGAACAAGGGATATCCGGAAAGGAACGTGAGTAGAATATGGGAGATGTGGCACGGAATAGTGCCCACAAAGCGTTGACACGTAACAAAGGCCTGTGACACGTAAGACAATGGACAGACTACATAACACAGACACGGACGACATAACACAGACACGGACAACATAACACAGACACAGACGACATAACACAGACACAGATGACATAACACAGAGACGAGTGACAACTGCCTGGCACTGTCCCCGTAGGGACCCGAGATTCCTAACACAAGATGAGCCAGAGGCTGATGATGCCAAAGGAAAGGAAGCCCTATGACGATGGCACGTGATGAGGAAATGGAACTCGTCAAAAGAAGTTAGTGCCGAAGTAGTTAAGAGGTTGCTCGAGAGGCTCGGCGAGCCTAGAGAAGGAGGCCGACTGCCGGGTGACCGTGGCCGTAGCTCCGGACGTGAAGGCGAGCTCCTCGGGGGAAAGATCCGTGACGATGTCGAGGCGAGGGAGGCGGACGACGTAAAGTACGCGAAAATGTGGAGATGGGTCGGAACTGCCCTGCCCGGCAAAGGCTCTGGCGAGGCTGAGGGGAAACCCTCTCCCTTTACTTCCAGAAAGCCTGTCCCGCTACAGACCTCTACGCTAAGCTGACATCAAATTGCCTCCTGTGAGAGTAAAGGTTTCTCCCCTTCTCCCAGCCACTGGCCCCGACACTTAGCTTTTGGAAGAGGAGCGGACAAAATCCATCCTCGGTCGCACGTGGATATTGAGATGCTCTCCGTGTGTGCTTCGGTGCTGCCGTTTCCAAGCTTTGGCTATGAGGCTCCTCTGGGTACCTAAGACAAAACAGAAAACCTGACTATTGCCCTGAAAGAGAGTAATCCTTGGGACTCGTCCGCAGCACTGCCCCGGCTCACCTCAAATCTTGATTTGACTCCAGAGGCTGCCCAGAACATACCTGCGAAAAGAAAAGGTACACGCTTAGCATGCTGCTGTGTAACGCTCACCTATGGGTCAGCCTGCCTAAACCCTGACTCACCTGCCCTCCTCTGTTCCTTGGCGCGCCTAGGGCAGCAACAGCACCTGCAAAGAAACAAAGCAGAAAATTTGCTGAGATACTGTGAAAACACAACCTCCCAAATCAGACAAGGATGCCACACCAATACCTTAAGCCTGCACACACCTGGCACAGATATGCTCGGCCAGGATAGATGGCAAGTGGACCACCTAAAAGAAAACAAAAACAAGAGGAGATGCTTAGAGCTGCACAAAAACTGAGACATCAGCAATAACAACTGCTTCTGTATGCTACTCAATGCTCACCTCGCCCACTCGGCCTTGACTGCTGCTCTCTGCCTTGACTTCCTAAAAAGAGAGACAAAGAACAATGCTGTAACGGCCACCATTTATGCTTCCTCTGCAGAGACAAACAGTGACTGACCTGCTCGGGGCAATCCCCTCACCTGGGATGGGGGGCTCTGCCCTGGATTTTATCCGTCTGCATCTGAAAGAAAGTTAGGACAAAAGTCAAAGGGCTGCAGGATTACTTCAGAGCTCCAGATATCCTGTGTCCATCTACACATCCCACCTAGAGTCCAACTACACCCCACATTACAAACTCCAAGTCCCCAGGACTTCTCCTATTGCACCAGGCTATGCGGCAGGGCAGAGCAGCTCCGGCACAAATGTGTGCAGACACCCGTGACACAGGACAGGACGTGACAGACAACGGGGACACAAGACAGACAGAAAGCTCCTGGCAAGGAAAATGGCTGCGAGGACTGAGAGAATGCAAAAGGACATGACCAAGGTGAGATCAATGGTGAGCTGATGAGGCTCAGAGAAACCTGGAGGAAGAAGATGCTAAGCGAATGATTTATTCCAAGAACTGCAAAGATGGATGCCCAAGAATCCTACGGCCAGAAGCCTCTACCTGCCCTCACGTTCTTTCAAGTCCTACTCCGCCATAATGGATCCTGGCGGGGCAGAGCTGTCCACACAGCTCAGAACAAGACCTGAAAAGACACCTGACCGGATGCTTCTAAAGAGACAAGAGAGTCTGATGCCTGTCTGAGCTCCTGAGGCCAAAGTTCTATGGCCTGGCTGCCAGGCCGAGGAATGCAGAGATCACAGATGCTAACAATGATGCCAGGGTTTCTCACAGGCCCCTCAAAGGCCTAAGGTAAAGGACATGACATATCCAAACACACATAATACACAAAAGACAAGTGACACGAGACACACCGGGACTGCTCTGCCCTGCGCACCTCAGCACTGGGACCCAAAGTCAGGCTTTGCTTTTATGGGGCCCAAGGGGCTGCTTCATGGACAGCCCCCACCTCTGAAGTGGACTCAAAAACCCCTCCCAGTAATTCCCAAACCAGCCCCCTGCTTTCATCCCCTCTGTGGGTCGTGGCCCTCTACTTATCTCTCGCACAGCTGGGGATGCCGGTCTCGGGTGCGAAGAAAGGCCGCCTCGTCAGCTGGGAAGGTCCTGCTGGCACCGGGCTGGTGTCTCTCAGACAGCTATATTAAAGACAACCAAACATCAGTGCCCGATCTTGGCAGCCCATCGGCCAAAACCCCACAAGTCTGCTACTCACCCTGCTCCTAAGAACGCTCAGCTGCTCGGGCCGCACGCTTCGGGCACGCTCGGAGACCGAGGCCGTCGTCACAGGGGGGGCCTGGGTTAAGAGGAGATGAGGTGATTTGGCATGGCTGAAACCTGAGGGGACCCTCGCTCCTCCTCCCTACTTCCCCTACTCACCACAACTCCTCGGCGGTTCCTAACCCGGCACACAGGGCTGGCGAGAGCGGCAAACCCGGTCCATCGGCCACTGGGGAGGGGAGCCTGGCGTGCTCCGAGTGGATTGCCTAAGGCACAAAAACGAGAATGGAGACTTAGACTTGCCCCAGGAATTGAGACCTCAGCAACAAGAAAGGCTACTGATCACCTTGCTCTCCTGAACTTGACTGCTGGGATCCAGATTTACTTCCTAAAAATAAAGACAAAAAACAGCGCTGTAACAGGGTCACCCTTGACACTCCCCCTGCACAGACAAATGGTGACTGACCTGCTCAGGGGAACCCACACACCCAGGATGGGGGCTCGGCCATGGATGCAATGCATCTGCACCTGAAAGAGAGTTAGAACATATGTCAAAAACCTGCAGGATAACTCAAAAGCTGCAAACACGTCAGGTCAATCTAGGAATAGCATCTAGAGTCCAAGGACAGCCCACATTACAACTTTCAAGTCCCCCGGACTTCTCCTATTGCACCAGGCTATGCGGCAGGGCAGAGCAGCTCCGGCACAAATGTGTGTGCAGACACCCGTGACACAGGACAGACAGGACGTGACAGACAACGGGGACACAACACGGACAGAAAGCTCCTGGCAAGGAAAATGGCTGCGAGGACTGAGAGAATGCAAAAGGACATGACCAAGGTGAGATCAATGGTGAGCTGATGAGGCTCAGAGAAACCTGGAGGAACAAGATGCTAACCGAATGATTTATTCCAAGAACTGCAAAGATGGATGCCCAAGAATCCTACGGCCAGAAGCCTCTACCTGCCCTCACGTTCTTTCAAGTCCTACTCCGCCATAATGGATCCTGGCGGGGCAGAGCTGCCCATACAGCTCAGAACAAGACCTGAAAAGACACCTGACCGGATGCTTCTAAAGAGACAAGAGAGTCTGATGCCTGTCTGAGCTCCTGAGTCCAAAGTTCTATGGCCTGGGTGCCAGGCCGAGGAATGCAGAGATCACAGATGCTAACAATGATGCCAGGGTTTCTGACAGGCCCCTCAAAGGCCTAAGGTAAAGGACATGACATATCCAAACACACATAATACACAAAAGACAAGTGACACGATACACACCGGGACTGCTCTGCCCTGCGCACCTCAGCACTGAGATCCAAAGTCAGGCTTTGCTTTTATGGGGCCTAAGGGGCTGCTTCATGGACAGCCCCCACCTCTGAAGTGGACTCAAAAACCCCTCCCAGTAATTCCCAAACCAGCCCCCTGCTTTCATCCCCTCTGTGGGTCGTGGCCCTCTACTTATCTCTCGCACAGCTGGGGATGCCGGTCTCGGGTGCGAAGAAAGGCCGCCTCGTCAGCCGGGAAGGTCCTGCTGGCACCGGGCTGGGGTCTCTTAGACAGCTGTATTAAAGACAACCAAACATCAGTGCCCGATCTTGGCAGCCCATCGGCCAAAACCCCACAAGTCTGCTACTCACCCTGCTCCTAAGAACGCTCAGCTGCTTGGCCACACGCTTCGGGCACGCTCGGAGACCGAGGCCGTCGTCACAGGGGGGGCCTGGGTTAAGAGGAGATGAGGTGATTTGGCATGGCTGAAACCTGAGGGGACCCTCGCTCCTCCTCCCTACTTCCCCTACTCACCACAACTCCTCGGCGGTTCCTGACCTGGCACACAGGGCTGGCGAGAGCGGCAAACCCGGTCCATCGGCCACTGGGGAGGGGAGCCTGGCGTGCTCCGAGTGGATTGCCTAAGGCACAAAAACGAGAATGGAGACTTAGACTTGCCCCAGGAATTGAGACCTCAGCAACAAGAAAGGCTACTGATCACCTTGCTCTCCTGAACTTGACTGCTGGGATCCAGATTTACTTCCTAAAAATAAAGACAAAAAACAGCGCTGTAACAGGGTCACCCTTGACACTCCCCCTGCACAGACAAATGGTGACTGACCTGCTCAGGGGAACCCACACACCCAGGATGGGGGCTCGGCCATGGATGCAATGCATCTGCATCTGAAAGAAAGTTAGAACATATGTCAAAAACCTGCAGGATAACTCAAAAGCTGCAAACACCTCAGGTCAATCTAGGAATAGCATCTAGAGTCCAAGGACAGCCCACATTACAACTTTCAAGTCCCCCGGACTTCTCCTATTGCACCAGGCTATGCGGCAGGGCAGAGCAGCTCCGGCACAAATGTGTGTGCAGACACCCATGACACAGGACAGACAGGACGTGACAGACAACGGGGACACAACACGGACAGAAATCTCTGGGCAAGCAGGATGACTGCAAGGACCGAGAAGATGCCAAATGAGATGAGCAAGGGGAGACCAATGGTGAGCTGATGAGGCTCAGAGAAACCTGGAGGAAGAAGATGCTAACCGAATGATTTATTCCAAGAACTGCAAAGATGGATGCCCGAGAATCCTACAGCCAGAAGCCTCTACCTGCCCTCACGTTCTTTCAAGTCCTACTCCGCCATAATGGATCCTGGCAGGGCAGAGCTGTCCACACAGCTCAGAACAAGACCTGAAAAGACACCTGACCGGATGCTTCTAAAGAGACAAGAGAGTCTGATGCCTGTCTGAGCTCCTGAGTCCAAAGTTCTATGGCCTGGCTGCCAGGCCGAGGAATGCAGAGATCACAGATGCTAACAATGATGCCAGGGTTTCTGACAGGCCCCTCGTAGGGCTAAGGTAAAAGACATGACATATGCAAACAACACATAATACACAAAAGACAAGTGACACGAGACACACCGGGACTGCTCTGCCCTGCGCACCTCAGCACTGTGATCCAAAGTCAGGCTTTGCTTTTATGGGGCCTAAGTGGCCGCTTCATGGACACCCCCATCTCCAAAGGGGACTCAAAAACCCCTCCCAGTGGGTCCCTACCCTGCGCCCCGCTTTCATCCCCTCTGTGGGTCGTGGCCCTCTACTTATCTCTCAGACATCTGGGGATGCAGGTCCGTGTCAGGTGCAAAAGAAGGCAGCCTCAACATCTGGGAAGTTCTTGCTGGCACTGTTGTTCAACAGCTTCCTGTTGTTTCTCAGTCAGCTACATGAAAGAAATCCAAATATCAATGCACGATCTCTGCAGCACACTGGCCAAAACCCAACAATTCTGCCACTCACTGTTTTCCCAAGAATGCCCGGCTCCTGGGGCCGCACCCTTCGGCCGCGCTCCGAGGCTGATGAAAAAACAGGAACGGATGCTTAGAGTTGCACTGGAAAGTGAGACTGGAGCAATAACAACTGCTTCTGTACCCTACTCAATGCTCACCTTGCCCACCTCACCTTGACTGCCGATATCCAGCTTTACCTCCTAAAAAGAAAAAGAACAGAGCTGTAACAGAGTCACACTTTACACTCCCCCTGCAGAGACAAACAGTGACTGACCTGCTCGGGGGAACCTCCTCACCCGGGATGGGTGGATGGATTTTGCCCTGGATTTTATCCTTCTGCGTCTGAAAGAAAGTGAGGACAAAAGTAAAAGGGCTGTGGGATAACTTCACAGCTCCAAACATCTCCTGTCTATCTAGGAATATCATCTAGAGTCTGGCAACGCCCCACAAACTGCGAGTCCCTGGGACTTGTCCTCTTGCAGCAGGCTATGCGGCAGGGCAGGGCAGGGCAGCTCCGGCACAAATACGTGCAGACACCCGTGACACAGAACGTGACAAACAGGGGGACAACAAACACAACACATCATGCTTGTGGTGAGGGTCTCGAGGGGAAAAGGCAAAAGGGACCCCAAAGACACACTAGGTAACACGGTACGCCGGACAACACGACGTGGACCGGAACTGTTCTGCGCTGCCCGCCTGAAAGCTGCCATCAAAAGTAGAGCCTCTCCCTTTAGCTGTCCTAAGAGGCCCCTTGGAGGAGATTGCTTTTCCCTCTGCTAATTTTTAAATCTGTCCCAGGAACTCCTAACCCGCTGCTCTCCCATTGTCCCATCTCCAGGCCGTGGCCCAGACTTATCTTTTGGATGATCGGTGATGAGGATCCACGTTGCACCTGAAATGAGTCTGCCTCAGAGGGCCCCGTGATTGCCTGTTAGCCTCTCGGTCAGCTACAATAAAGAAAAACAAAACCAAAGTATGAGTACAGAGTTATGTGGGCCAAATCCCAGCGAGTCAGCTACTTGCCCTCTCCTGAGTGTGCCTGGCTCCTTCAGGCTCCAGCTTCATCCTGATTCCAAGGCTGTGGCCATTATTATGAGTGGCACCTGGGTGAGAGAAAGGCAAAGTGAAATGGCATTCCTGTGAGTGTAGTGGATGACCTTGTGTGCTGTAAGACATGTGAATGCCTCTGCTCGGCTTCTAAAAGGCCTTGGGTGGGGGGCTCAAATAGACACCCTTTCTCACCCTGCTGCCTTCAAAACCACCTCCCCAACAATAACTCCTAACTGGATACCTGCTCAGCCTCCCTCTCCCAGTCACAATCCTCAACTCACCTGAAGCCTCAATCTCAAACATCATCTTGGACACTGGGCAGATCCCTCTTGTGACACAATGAATCTGCTGAAAAAAGTGTTGCAGTTGACACAACCTGGAGCCTCTGGAAGCTGCGCTCCTCCTAAAAAAAAAAACAAAACAATATAAGAACAAAACCAGAAATTACAAATGCACTTTACCACCCCTAAACACAAAACCCAAAACTGTGAACGTAAATACTCCCTGTATTCTATGCTGTTTTCTTCACAGTATCTTCAAAGCCTCTGTTGCTTTAGATGGCCAGAAACACCTGCTAGAAACAAGCTGAAATAAGCTGAAAGAGCCTCTTACCTGAAATGAGAGGAGAGCTCTGATCCCAGCACCTCCCAGAGGGGGAATGAAGGCCCTGGGCAAAAGGCTGGGGTTAATATACCCCTGATGGTGCCCGCCTCTCGTTCCCATGGCACCCGGGAAAAGGGAGGGGGCCAATCCCACCGGGTATAAAAACCCTCAGAGTGCCTGCAGGTGTTTGGCTCCTCTGACTCAAATTCAAGGGGAGCAAAGGGCTTGTTATAGATGAAAACTCTCCAGAAAAATAACAGCGCTTTCTTTTTTTGCAACAACTATTTGGAGCAAAAGGGCAGAAAACTGGTAAGAAATAAAAGTTTCTGTTTGGACAGCATAACTAGATAAATTGGTAATTTGCTGTTAACTTTCATAATTATTCCTTAGTGGCTATTAAGTAGTATTTCACGTGTAACTAAGCTGGGTGGAGAAGATTGTCTAAGTCTCCTTGGGACCTCTAATTAGGCCTAACTACATTGTAAGTAAAAATAAGACAAATAAAAGCTTCCCAGGCAGTGTAAGGGTTAAGTGCATGCCAGGCTCACCCTGCTCTGAGATACTTGGTCCTATGGCACAGAAAGAAGGGCCGTGAAATGTAGTTTTAAACCCTTAAAATGCTGAAAAAAGCAGAGCTTCCTTCCAGTGAACCCCTTAAACAGAGGAAATGGGGCAGTTACCTCTACTGAAACTAATACAATGGCAAATAAATAGCTTCTATTCTTTAATTTATTCTCCTTAAGTTCTGGGAAAAAGAAGGGTTTTCCTCTCTCTTTAAATCTCTCCAGGGATGAAAAAAGAGGGATTTTTCCCTCAGTTCGAACTCTTAAGATGGAGGGTACAGCTGGGCTTCTTCCTCAATTTAGGCCTCAGGACAATAAAAAGGGGGTGGCTACCCTTAATTCAAACCCATAAGAAACATTGTCAAGATTTTCCCCTTCTATTTAGACTGGGGAATAATAGAAAATGAGGACTCCCTGTCAATTAACACCCCGAACAGCATAGAAAAGGCAGGGATTCTTTCAACTGAGACCACTAAAATTGCAGGGGAAGCAGAGTCCCTCCCAGTTGGAACACAAAAAATAAAGGAAAAGGAAGCTTTTTCCCTTTTTTCTAAACCCTTTTTCTCCTAATAACCCCTCTCCTTTCTGGCAGTGCTGTGGAGGGTCTGGGGGCTCTGGGGAGGGACTGACAAAGTAAAAGGGGAAAGTTTAAAGCCCTCTCCTGGAACCCCAGATGCTGCCTGGCCTGCTCAGATGCTGCCCCTTGGCAAAAGGGCTCTTCCCTTGGCATTTTCTCAAAGTGATGCTCCGTGCCCGGGTGGGTCCGGCTGCTCCCTAGTCCGTGCTGGATGCTCCGACCGTAGTTCCTGGAGGGACCCTTGGGATGCCCCGTTAGCCCCTCTGGACTAGCAGCTCCTTGTGCGGGTGTGCCCAGGTAACCCTCTGAAAGCAGCTGGGCACAGGGGGGCTGCTAGACCTTGGAGTGGGCTTGAGGTGAAGAAAGGTCCTGTGAGGAGTTCCTTCCCCTGCACAGCCCTTCGTCTGCCCCTTAAACCATGGGCTGCCAGACTTTCCTTTCTAAGGAAATTAACCGTCTTTATTCTCTGTGTGCCCGTGGCCGAAACTGCAACTCGGCCTCCAAAACTGCAGAGAACGATTTCTCACGGACCGCGGCTGCCGACGCCGAGAACTCTTGCCGCCCTTGGAGCGCCACGTGCCTCCTGCGAATGGACGTCGACGCGCAGCGGGGCTGAGTTTGGCTTTACGGGGAAGAGGGCCGGCGCAGGATTTCTCCGGGAGCAAAGCTGCCCCCATCGGGAACTTGGGCTGCCCTGGCAGTGCCGAGCACCTCCTGCAAACTGGCGTCGGGAAACGCGGGGGGTGAGTTTTTCTGTGCAGAAGTTCTCCCAGACCAAAGCTGAGAGCATCTAACCCTAACCACAACAACTTAGCTGGGTCTAAAACTTACAACCTTCGGACTGGCAGCGTGGGACCCAACCCGCTGTGCCACCGCTGGCCCCTTGCTAAAGCATTCCACTGCAGTCCTAAAACTCTGCCTTTTCAGAGGGTGTTTCCTCTGACCCTGACCGTAATCTTCCAAATATGCTATAAAGACTCATAAAATGGCTTTGAAAAAGCCCCAACAATACCCTAAGAAGTCCCAGAAAAGTCCCTTCCAAAATCCCCTCAATACCTTTAAAAGTCCTGGAAAAAAAGCCTCACAAAGACATGCTCAGTCTCCAAACTCTACCTCTTGCTGTCTAGCCCACAGATGTCGCCTCTACCTTTTTGCAGTGGGTCTGTTGTCCTCTGAGGGTTCTGTCATTGTGCTGCTGTGTGAGGGTTGCTGTCTGGTCTCGCTGTTAGGGTTGCTGGGTTGTGCTGCTGTTGGGGGAAAAGGCTGTTTTTAGGGGGGCTGCTTCGGCTGAGGTTAGGGCTGGGGTGAGAGGTGGTACAGCTGTACCCTGTACCCCTGATCTCCACTGGACTGTCCAGCCCTCAAGCCCTCTCCCTTTACCCCTCAACCGGTCCCTCTGCCCCCCCAGCCCTCAGCTCCTGTGTGTCACCCTTGACCCCCCTCCTTTGCCCCTCAGCCCCCAGCTTCTCTGTGTCACCCTACAGCTGCCCCTGCCACCCTCAGCATCTCTGTGTGTCACCCGCTGTCCCCTCTCCCTGTTCCTCCCTCAGCTCCCAGCCTCTGTCACCCTCAAGCCCCCACAGTGCCCCTCAAGCTGCCCCTCAGCCTCCATGTGTTGTGCCATGAAAAACCCTAAAAAAACCTAAAAATTCCCTGAGAACCCCCTAATCTTCAAAATGTCCTAAAAACCCCATGAAAACCTAAAAATAGCCACAGAATGCTGTTAGAATACACTGGAAATACAATACTTTTAAAAAAACCCTTAAAAATCCCCAAAGAACCTTTAGAAATCCCTAAATATACCCTAAATAGTCCCAAAAGAGCTCTAAAAATACCCCAAAAATCCTTAAAATGCCCTGATAAGACCCTAAAAAAGCCTAAAAATTCCCTCAAAAACCCTAAAAATACCCTAGCCCTAAAAAGTCCTCCACATACCCTCAATAGTCCTAAAAAACCCCAAGAACATCCAAACCCCCCCCCCAAACAATTCTTAAAAGTACTAAGAAAGCCCTTAAAATACCCTAACAAAATCTTTTTAAAGCCCTGAAAAAGCCCTAAAAGTATCCTAAATGTTCCCAGAAATTTCCTGGAAGACTCCTCCAAAAAAGCCCTAAAATATCCTTTTTTAAAGCCATGAGAAAAACCCTAAAAAACCCCTAAAAAACTGCTCAGCCCCCAACTCCTACCTGTCACTCTCTAGACCACAAACATCATTGCTACCTTTTTATTAGAGTTGTTAGGAGGAAGCGTAACTCCGTAACTCCAAGACCGAGTCTGCAGCCAACGAGAACTCTGAGTGACCTGGGAGTGCCGAACGTCTTTGGCAAACTGATGTAAGGAAACTGGGGTGATGAGTTTTGTTTCCCTTGGAAAGGGATGGCATCTGTGTCCGTGGGCCTGCACCCTGCCCAGGACCTTTGATCTCCAGTGGGCTGCCACCTCCTAAAATTCCAAACATCGCAGGTGAGAAAGGTAGCTGGAAATTTTACTTGGGGTAGAAACCAATTTTGCATTTAGCTGAAGTCTGCTGGTGAAACTTGTGTAGTCTGTTAATCGGTGTGCTTGCAAAAAGGCCTGTAGAGAGAACAAAGGAAGTTCAAGGCTACTGCTGGAAAAAGAGAATCTGGGTTACGACCGAGTGCACAGCCTCGTCCCTGTGTGAGTAAAAGTTTGAGGTTTTGCCGGCAGCTGTTGCCGAGTGCTGAGGGGTCCCCTGGTCGATAGGGCAACTCGGGAGGGTTTGCTTCAGGCTTTGCTTGTGAAAGGTGTGAGAAAAGCAAGCAGCTCTGAAGCAGATGAGCCCCCTCTTGCCTGTTGAAGTGTTGGATAAATTAAAGATAAATCTTCAAGGTCCCTTCCCACCCAAACCATTCCGTGATTCTTCGCCCTGGAGGCAAGGGGGCACCTGTCACCACATTTCAGAGAGAAAAGCAAGGCACAATTCTCCCCAAGAATATTTCTGGGATTCACATTCTCTGAACCTCAGAGGAAGGAAAAACAATTCTGATCTCATTTGCTGTGCCTGTCTTTGTGCCAAAGTAGAATGCAACGTGGAGACTGTTTACCCAAAGTGATGGTGTTTAGTTTCCTTGGCCTGTCAGGGCCAAGCGTCTGTGCGTGTCGGGACTGTTGGGTGACAGTCATGAGTTGTGTGCGGTGTGTGCAGGGTTGAGTACTTGGCAGATAGGGTTTAGATGTAATGTAATATAGTATAATAAAGTAATTAATTAACCTTCTGATAAGGCAGAATGCAGATTGGAAATATTTGCACATATGATATTAAAGGACACACGAACCATCTTTCTGTGAGGCGCGGAAGGATATATGCAAGGCGCTGCAGTTTTCGCCTGCTGTGGTGCCGTGTATAGACCCGGTGGCGGCAGAAGTGGCGTGACAGGGCACAGGGATGCCGGCTGTGGCTGGACAGCGGCACGCAGCGGTTCGGAACGGGGACCGCGCTGTGCCAAAGCTGCGGCGAAAGCAGTGGGGGGTGGCGGCGGGGCCCTGGAGATAGAACTGCACATGCGTGCGGCTGATCCCGGGAGCAGCGCTGTGGTTCGATGAGTCGGCGCGGAGTGATATCGCTGGTGCTGGGGTTGTACCAACTGCGCATGCGTGGGTTCCGTCACTAGGGCAGCGTGGGCAGTCATCATGGCAGACGGGGGGGCCGGGGGGTGCGGGAGGTGGCAGAGGTGCGGGAACGGGAACGGGGCTGCGGCTACGGCCGTGGAAGGGAACGCCGGGACGTCCGTGGTTGCAGGAGGCGGCGGGGCCACGCCATCCAGCCCACCATTAGGGTTGCACCTGTATCCTAACCCTACCTGATACCCTGTGTCCTTTGCACCCCTAACCCTCAGTGTCAGCTCTCCACCTGTCAAGCCCCCCCCATCTTTACCCCTCAGCCTGCAATGTCTGTGTGTCTCCCAAAGATCCTGTTTGGGCTCCCACGTGCTGCTGCAGGGAGTAGCCGGTGGGCAGTGGGGAAAGTTTGGGATGGAGCAGACCCGGGATGGGAAGGGGTGAAGGGAGGAGTGAGTTTTTTATTATCATTCTATCCCTTTCCTTGCTAGCCTTCTGATGAAATCCTTTCTGCTATTCTTTTAGTACAGTTTTAATACGTAATTTTCTTTTAATCGTTTTCTACATTTATATACATCATATTAATATATAATACATCATTTTTATATATATGATTAAATATATATTATATATATTTACTATATATTATATAGTATAGTATATAAATATATATTATATATATTTAGTATATATTTTATGCTTATATATATTATAGATATATAAGTATATATATATAAGTACATATAATTAAATATATTTCTATATATTTAGTATATCATTTATTTATAATATAGTAAATCAGCCTTCTGAAACGTGGAGTCATCTCTTCCCTCATCCTGGGACACCCCTGCGAACACCGCCACACCCCTGTAACCCCCCCATGTCCATCCCCATCCGCATGCGGGAGTTTCCCACCATGCCCAGCGGCCGGACTACATCTCCCAGCGGCCTCCGCGGCTCCCGCGCACGCACGGCGGGGCGGGGCCTCCGCCATCTTCTCTGCGGTCCGTGAGCGGGGCGGGCCCGGCGGCTCTTAAAGTGGGCACGGCCTGGGGTGGGGCCCTCTCGGCGCGGGATGGAGCCCGGAGCGGCGCAAGAGGTTCGCGGATGGCGGGGAGGGGGCGGAGAGGGCGCCGGGAGCGCGATGGAGCCGCGGGCATTCCGCGTTCCGCCCGTCTCCGCTCTCCTGTGGCCCCTTCCGCCTTAAGGCCCGGCGGCGGGAACGGGCAGGGGGGGACGGGGAGGGGGGGGGGGGGGGAGGACCGAGGGAAACGGCGGGAGTGGGCGGGTCTTAAAGGGGGGTGGTTTGAATTGGGCGTGACTAATAGGGGTGTGGGCGAGGCCCTAACGGGCGCTGTGTGGGCGGGGCCAAGACGAGGGGCGAGGCCTCGGGAGGTGGGGCTTGGGGGAAGTGCCCGCCCCCCTTCTTGTAAACTCCTCCCCCTCCCATGTCCCCAGGCCACCTCCTGTGTCCCCCCATAATCCCCCTGTGGGGCCAGGGGACCCCAATTCCTTACCCAATCCCCCCCCATGATGCCACCCTTTGTCAGTCCCCACCGTGTTCCCTGTCACCCCCCCAGCACATCCCCGTGTCCCCTTCCCAGGCGTCACCCCCAGACTCCCCTATGGAGCCACCCCAAACTCCCCACCCGACCCCTCGAGGCTCCGTGTCCCCCCCCTGACGCCCCCGTGTGCCCACAGCCCGGGGGTCGCGGGGGTCGCCCCCCGGCCCCGGAGTCCGTGCGGCGGCAGAAGCGCCGGGAGCTGGACGCGCGGCGCTCAAAGTGCCGCATCCGCATCGGGGGGCACCTGGAGCGCTGGTGTCGCCTCAAGGAGCAGCTCGGCTTCGCCCTGCACTCACAGCTGGCCCAGTTCCTCCTCGACAGGTCAGCAGCGGGGGCAAAAAACCCACAAAAACCCGCCTCTGATGGGAAAAAAATCTGGGTTTTTTGCCTGCTCATCTCTGTCTTCCCGTGCAGGTACAGCTCGTACGGCTGCACCTGGAGCACAGGTGAGCTTCCCTTCCCTGTTCTGTGTTGGCATCCAGTGGTTTGGATCCAGATGGAGGATTTCTCTTGGGTTGGGTGCTGGAGGAGCACCTGGAGCTGCTCTTGGGTTTGCTCACCCCGCCAAGCACCAGGCAAATCCTCCGTGTTCCCTATTTTTGGCATCCCCAGTTTTTGGCCTTCCCAGTTTTTCCGATCCCCACCTCTTTGTTGGGAAGCTGTTTCACAATTTCCCTTAACAAGGACAACCCCGAGAGCCTGAGGACAGGGCCTTGCAGGTGTCCCACCTGCCCCACATAACCCCATTTTGGGGCTGTTTTTCACAGGTTTCTTTGTTTTCCCAGGAGAGCCGGAGCGGCTCCAGCCAGCCGCCCTGCAGCGCCTGGTCGCACTGTCCCACGGCCACGGCCAGGAGTGCGGCTTTGTGCCCGACATCCAGCTGCCAGCAGCTGGCAGCACGGCAGCTCCGCTGGTCTGGGAGTGTGTGGCCGGCCACCGCTTCTCCTGGGGTGGCTCCGGGGTCCCCAAGAGCCCCTCCTGTCACCCGGCCCAGGGGTGCGCCCCCTCCCCGGGCGCTGAGCGCCGGCGTTCGCTCCGCAGGGCCACGCTGGGCTCCAAGGAGGCTGGAGAGGAGGGAACGGCCAAGTCACCCCATGGTGATGGGGATCGGGGCCAGGAGATGGGAGATGGTGATGGTGGTGGCACAGGTGAGCTCCTCCAGGTCACCTTTCTGCCCTCAGCTACCCTTGATTGCCCCCACCTTCAGCCCTGCTCCCAGTTCTAGTTCCAGTTCCACCCTAGGTTCTCCCTAGGGTAGTTCCAGTTCCACCACCATCCCAGCAGGATCTGCCCCAACCCCAGGCCTCTCCAACACCCCCATCCTTCCCGACTCTCCACCTCTCCCAGCCCTTCCTCACCACCCTCCTGTCCCCTTCCAGCCCCTCAGGTGTCACTGGAACCGGGGCCTGTGGCAGCAGCTGGTGAGAGGTGAGTGGTGGCACCCACAATCATCCATCCCCTGGTGATTTGTCCCTGTCTGACCCATCCCTGTTTCCCCAATCTTGGTCTGTGCTTGTCCAGGTCATTGTCCAGTAGCTCCATCCCGGGGGATGATGCAGAGCCGGGAGCTGAGCCCCGAGAGGAAGAGGAGGAGGATGAGGACTTTGCCAAGGGTGATGACCTGGCCTACACGGATGACCTGCGTGATGAGAACTATCACCCATCCCTGGACAGGTGGGATTAGCCAGGAGGAGCTGGGAATTGTGTCCGTGTGGGGTTAAAATCAGGGATTTCTGGGGTCAAAGGGCACAGAATTTTGGAGAGGCATCTTCATCCACCCCGGGGGAGGGTCTTTGCCATGTCCAGCCGTGTCCAACCCATGTCCAGCCGTGTCCAACCCATGTCCAGCCGTGTCCAACCAAGTCATGTCCATGACTAACCCATGTCTAACCATGTCCAACCAACTCATTCCCTACCACATCCAACCCATCTCTTGCCCCCTCAAGCCCCCAAACGCCCTCACCCACCCTTCTGTTTGCCCCTGACAGCGATTCAGAGCCACAGCGACGCCAGGGCCAGCCCAAGGCTCGCAGGAAGCCCATCAAGGAGGAGCAGCCCCTGCTGGAGCAGCCCCTGCCCAGCCCTGGACCCTTGGAGGAGAAAAGTGGACAGGTCAGGTGAGTCACGGCAGCCACCGAGGTGAAGGGATGAGGGGAGGGGGCCAGAGGCATCATCTTGTGTGGTTGTTTTATTATTTTATGATACATATGATATTAAAAGAAAATGATATGTTGAGACTATAATAAAAGAATAGAAACGTGGAGAATCTTGACTCCATGTTTCAGAAGGCTGATCTATTATTTTATTATATATATTATATTAAAATTACATGTTAAAACTATACTAAAAGAATAGAAACATGGAGAATCTTGGCTCCATGTTTCAGAAGGATGATTTATTATTTTATGATATATATGATATTAAAAGAAAATGGAATGTTGAAACTATACTAATAGAAAGGAAGGATTTTATTAGAAGGTTAGTAAGGAATAGAAAGGAGTGATAATAAAATCTTGTGGCTGACCAGAGAGTCTGAGACAGCTGGACTGTGATTGGCCATTAATTAAAAACAGCTACATGAAACTAATCAAAGATGCACTTGTTGCATTCCACAGCAGCAGTTTGTTGTTTACATTTCCTTTCTGAGGCTTTTCAGCTTCTCAGGAGAAAATTTCTTAGCAAAAAGATTTTTCCTAAAATATTTCCATGACAATCTTGGGAGTGTCCAGTGCCGTTGGCCACGGGACAAGAGCTCTGTGTCCCCAAGGGGGGGTTCCAGCCCTCCCCGTGACTCTGCTGACAGTAGGGCAGAGATGTTTCTTGGTTTTTTGGGGTGCAAATAGGGGTTTGGCTCACAAACATCACTGCAGGGGCTTCGTGAGCCTGCACCCTGTCCCTTGTGGGTGCTCAGGGAACAAGGAGAGGCAGTCAAAGCTGCCATGGAGGGGGATGAAGAGCCCCTGAACCAGACCCGTGGTGGGCACTGAAGCCTCCAAAAGACTGGAGATTTTTTGGAACACCCTAAAATCCATCAATCCCACCACAGCCTCCTCCACTGATGGATCCAAGGTTTCTCCAGCAGCTCTGCGGCCCAGTGTTGCCAGCTCTCCTTTCCAGACACACAAAATTCAATGTTTTGTGCTAAAAAAAAGCTTAAATCAGCCCTCAGGGCTTCACTGGGGCTTTGCACAAGGGAGGTCTGGTTGGGGCTTGGTCTGTGCACGGCCTCAGATCCAACACACCTCAGCTGGATGGATTTTCTCACACTTTTGACACAAAAAGGGGGTAAAATCCCCCCATTTTTTCCTGGAATCAGCCACAACTCCTCCGTCTGCCCCATCCCAAGCATTTCCCCAGGTGAGTGCTGTCCCTCACAGCTTTGATTGATCCCTTTGGATCTTGCTTTTCTTGGGGACACTGAATGCCCTCCCCTCTCCCAGCAGCTCCAGAACCACCCCAGACGTGGCTGGAAGAGGGACCACCCTTCCTGGAGACCCAATCCCAGTGAAGGTAAGGCTGGAATTTGCTCTCCCCCTCTCCCTGGCATTGCAGATCCCAGGCTCCCAAATCCCCTGAGAGGGTAGAAAAGTCTGTGTTCCATCTGGGCCATTCTTTTTGGGGCCAAAAGTGAATTAAATGTGAAAATTTTCCTGGTGTTCTTTGGGTTCTGCCCGATTTCCATCCCAAATGCCATGGTCTCCAAATGTGTCCAAAGTTTTATCTGCAGGCTGGTGGCTTTTCTGAGGGGCTTGCAGCTCTCTGCCCTCTCCCAAAGCCAAGCCTAAGCTTTAGGTCAAGCTCTTTTTGGGCTGAGCTTGGTGACACAGGTCAGATTTTTAATATTTTGGTTCATTTTCCCCCCATCTTTTGTCACAGCAAGTTGAAAATGGGAGATAAAATCCTGGTGTATGAGCAAAGCTGGACCTCACAGATGTCAAGGGGGTTCTCCTCTTCTCCCTTACCCAGGTAAAGTCAACCTGAGCTGATAAAAAACCTGTTTTCAAGAGATTTGGGACAAATCCCCAGGTTGAACCCATGCTTGAGCACTGGCATCTCTCACTGTCCCATTATTTCCCCTCCCCAAACCCCACTTTAATCCACTTTTTAATGGATCTTTCCTTAATTCCAGGGTGACAGCCAGGAATAGCTGCTGTTTCCAGGGATCTATGGATGAATTATAGATCCAGCCAGGCTGGGAGCCAATTTCAGTGTCCTGGGATGCGTCCAAACCATGTGAAAAGGGTTTTGTAACAAGCAATAAAGAATTTATTCTTATTTTAAACGCCTGAAATGTGTTTGTTCCAGCGTGTCCTGCTGGTCCACGGGGTGGAAAGGGGAGAAGTGCTGGTCCTGAGGATGATTTAATGTAGGATTTCCTGGGGAACCTTGGCTCTGGGGACAGTGAGGGGACAGCAGGGCCTGGCTGAAAACGGCTTTTTCCTCTTGCAGGCAGCCACGGGCGAGTGACAAGGACGTGGCTCAGATCGGCCCCAAGAGGATCAGGTACCTGAGGAAGAGGAGGGAAGGGGCCAGGGAAGCTCCCAGGAAGAGCAGGACGGGCAGGAGAAATCTCTGGAAGGGTTTTTTTTGCTTCATTTTAAATGATTTCACGGGTGGGTGAGGAGGAGGAGGGAGCTGGGGGCAGATCCACATCCCAAAGCTTTTCCACACCTCCTCCTCCTTCCTGATAAGGATTTTTTCCTGTGTTTTCCCTGTCAGGAAGGCAGCAAAGCATGAGATCCTCCTGTGTGACTTCGAAGGCTGTGGCAAAATCTTCTCCAACCGCCAGTACCTGAACGTGAGCAGCACCTGGGGAGCCTGGGTGGGGTCTCCTGGAGCTGGAATTGGGAGCTGGAATTGGGTTTTTTTTCCCCTGGCAGCACCACCAGAAGTACCAGCACATGCACCAGAAAACCTTCACCTGCTCTGAGCCCACCTGTGGGAAATCCTTCAACTTCAAGAAACACCTGAAGGAGCACGAGAAGCTGCACAGTGGTGAGAGGGGCATTTCCAGGGGGAAATTGCACCTCCCTGGTGTAATCCAGAATTTTGTCTGGATTCCACCTGCTCCCATCGGATTCCCACCTCCTGTACCCCCTTCCCCACTCATTCTCAAACTCCCACCCCTGGGAGCTTTCACTGCTGCCCTTTGCTCCCAGAATCTCTCCCTTATCCTCTCCATTCCCATGCTGGGAATTCTCCCAGCTCCCAGAGCACATCCTGATGATTTTTCCAGGCTGGATCAGCCCCCGATCCCTTTTCTTTTCCTCCCAGACAAGCGGGATTACATCTGCGAGTTCTGCGCACGCTCCTTCCGCACCAGCAGCAATTTGATCATCCACCGACGGATCCACACCGGGGAGAAGCCCCTCCAGTAAGTCCCAGTCCCATTTCCAACTTCCCAGTAAGTCCCAGTCCCAGTTCCATCCCCCCAGTAAATCCCAGTCCCATCTCCAATTTCCCAGTAAGTCCCAGTCGCATTTCCAATTTCCCAGTAAATCCCAGTCGCATTTCCAATTTCCCATTAAGTCCCAGACCCAGTAAATCCCAGTCCCATACCTGCAGCTCTGCTCAGCCTCAGAGTCTCTTGCCACCCTTTTCAAGCCAAAATCAGCTCCTCCAGCCAAAAGCCAGGCTGAGATTCCTCCCGAGCTTTCTGCCCTTGGAGCTGGCTGTGTCCAGACC
Source organism: Agelaius tricolor (assembly GCF_023055355.1). Classification (NCBI taxonomy): domain Eukaryota; kingdom Metazoa; phylum Chordata; class Aves; order Passeriformes; family Icteridae; genus Agelaius; species Agelaius tricolor. The sequence goes on along the minus strand of NW_027269387.1, from coordinate 115,487 downwards.
CAGCAGCTCCAGGGTGGTGTTTAATTAGGCACAGCTTAATGAGCTGAAACAGAACCCATGTCCAAGCCATTCATGCCAGGAGAGCACTGGAGCTTCAGCCCTGGCGCGTTCCAGCCCCGAGCATGGCAGGGCCAGTTCTCCCTGGGGTTTTTCATTCCTTCCAAAATCTAAAATCTCCCCCAGGTGTGAGATCTGCGGCTTCACCTGCCGCCAGAAAGCCTCCCTGAACTGGCACATGAGGAAACACGACGCCGACTCCTTCTACCAATTCCCCTGTGACATTTGTGGCAAGAGGTTTGAGAAACGGGACAACGTCACCGCGCACAAGAGCAAGAGCCACCCCGGGGGCCTGCGCCAGCCCGAGGGGCCCCAGCAGCAGCCCCCGGAGCCCCCCGGGCCCATGGAGGCCCTGGAGCTGCTGGGGGCTGTGCTGGGGCCTGGGGGGGACACAGGGAGGGCCCCCCTGGAGTTTGGGGTGGGGGATGTTGGGGGGGAGCCACCCCAAGGGCAGGGGAGGGGTGAGGAGGGGTCCTAGAGGGCTCATCCCCCGCCCCAGTTTGGGGGCTGGAGCAAAACTTGGGATGATGCTGGACCCTCCAGGTGCCAAAAATACATGGGACAGGCAAAATCCCAGTTTTTCAGCCAAATCCTAGATGAAATCCCAGTTTTTCAGCCAAATCCCTTTTTTTTTTTTGCCAAATCCCAGCTTCCCTCAAGCCCAGCATTATTGCCATAAGTCGATCCTTAATAAAGACTTATTTTGGGCAAAAGTGGGATTTGGTGTCAGATTTTTATGGAAAAAAAAGATAGGAAAGTGATATTTGGGTGGTTTGGACACAGGTAAATGGGTTGGAGAGGGGGTGGAGACACGAAAACCCAGGAATTGGGTACCCAAACTGGGATGAGAGGGAGATCCCAGTGAGTCTGTGCCCCCAGACTGGGATGAAAGGCAATGCCCAGTGGGGTGTGCCCCAAAACCGGGAGCTCCCAGTGCTTCAAACTTCTCCGTTAAACTTTCATTTAAAAACTCTGATTTAAACATGTAAAAACTCTGATTTAAACCAGAATTTGGACTTAGAGATACTTGGAAGCTCCAAGTTGGGACCATTTAGTGAATTGCAAGTGCCCCCAAAACCCCTCAGTGCTCCACCCCAGCAGGCTGGGGACCAGGACATCTCTGTCTCCATCCCCTCCCAAGCAGGAGCAGCTTTTCCTCCTCTCTCCCAGCACCAAAAACCCCCAAATTATCGCGTTTTAGGGTTGGTTTGTTTTTTTTTTTTGCACAGCAACTTTTATTTCCCCACTAACAGTGACAGGGCAAAGGACACGAACAGCAGCAGGGGGAAGGGCACAAGGGGAGCGGGCAAGATCACACCTGGAACACAGAACCCCCTCCCCAAGCCCCCCCAAAACCCCCCCAGCCCAGCTTTGGGGTGACCCCAAACATCCCAATCCCCTTGCTGGGATCCTGGCACTCCAGGGGCTCAGAATTCAGGGGGAGAGAAGGGGAGATGGAATGAGGGGGGGACAGTGCTGGAGATGAGGAGGCAAAAAGGGACATGGGGGGCCATGGGGGGGCTAGGAGGGACATGGGGGGCAATGGGGACACAAGGAGGGGGGACAATAGAGCCCAGAATTTCGGGGGAGATGAGAAGGGGAATGAGGGGGGACAGTGGGGGAGATGAGGAGGCAAAAAGGGACATGGGGGGCAGTGGGGAGATGGGGACACGAGAAGGGGGGACAATAGAGGGGAGAGAGGGTCCCTCAGCGACAGCAGGACGGGCTCGGCCCCTTCCCCAGGGAGGATGGGATGAGTCAGGATGGGATGGGTGAAAATGACCTGCAAAGCAACGGTGCCCAAACTGGGGGGGGGACACGAGACCCCTCATCTCCACACGGCATTTTAGGGGCGAGGGGGGGACACAAAGCTTTGGCTACTATTCGAAGCAGGATGGGATCAGCCTCTCCCTGTTCCACGGGGCTCCAACTCCAAAGAAAAAAACCACAAAATGAACTCTACAGGGGTGTTTAACCAGCAACAAAACACAAAATGAACTCTACAGGGGGTGTTTAACAGCAACGGAGAGAGGGTGCTCAAGTAGCCCACCCCCTCACCAACCAACACCCCTGAGGAAGATTTTTGAGGGTAAAAAGACTCAAAAACTTTGAACTGCAACAGGAAAAAAAAAAAATCCCCCCTGAACAGCCAAGGGTGGGATTTGGGAAGCAAAGGAAAACCTAAGGATGGCAAGGGGGAGAGAGAGAGGGGGGACACCACCAGCGAGCGGGGCGGGGGCTCAGTTGCAGAGGGACAGCGAGGAGCCCGCGTAGAAGAGCCAGAAGAGCGGGAAGATCCTCTCGGAGAAGGCTCCAACTCCAAAGAAAGAACACAAAATGAACTCTACAGGGGGTGTTTAACCAGCAATGGGGAAGGGGTGCTCAAGGAGCCCCCTCACCAACCAACGCCCCCGAGGAAGATTTCTGAGGGTAAAAAGACTCAAAAACTTTGAACTGCAACAGGAAAAAAAAAAATCCAGGGGTGGGATTTGGGGTGTTTTGCTCAGAAGCAAAGGAAAACCTAAGGATGGCAAGGGGGAGAGAGAGAGGGGGGAACACCACCAGCGAGCGGGGCGGGGGCTCAGTTGCAGAGGGACAGCGAGGAGCCCACGTAGAAGAGCCAGAAGAATGGGAAGATCCTCTCGGAGAAGGCGGCGGTGAAGGTGAAGATGGGGGCCATGTTGTCGGCGTTGTAGAACGCCACCCACCCTCCCTCGTAGTCCAGGTACACCCCGATCTTGCGCGGCCGCTCGCACAGCGACAGCGGCGTCTCGGGAGAGGTGAACGCCTGGTACTGATCCCAATTCTTGCCCTTCCAGTTGAGCCCCACCGCCCAGATGCCCTCCTCGGGGGCGAAGTCGACCTTCTCCTTGCGGCGCACGGACTCGCGGGCGGCGCCCAGCACCCAGCTCTCCCCGTCGCCCACCTCCACCTCCCAGTAGTGGCGGCCGGCAGAGAAGCCCTCGGAGGCCAGGACGCAGAAGGCGTAGTCGAAGCGCTTGGGGTGCGCCGGCAGCTCCTGGGGCGCCCCGCGCAGGCGCACGCTGCGCTTGTCCTCCGACAGCACCAGGTAGGGGTTGGCCGTGTCGGGGTCCAGGGAGAGCTCGCCTGTGGGGGAATGGGAGGCGGGCGGTGATGCGATTAATACAGTACTATTAATTGTATTAATGCTATTAATAGCTGCTGTGGTGTTGGCAGGGGTCTGAGGGTGAGGGTTAGGGAGGAAGGGACAAGAATGTTGGCTCTGTGTTTGAGGGGGATTGATTTATTGTTTTCTGATACTATTGTGTTAAATAATTGTATTAAATAATACTATTGTAATAAATAATGACTTATTCTTTTATTATACTATTGTGTTAAATAATAATTAAATAATAATGAAATTATAAATATATTATAATTACATTATTAAATTATAATTAAATAATAAATTTTAATTAAATTCTAAATAAATTATAAATATTTTTATATTTAATATATATAATATATATAGTTATATTTATATATAAATATAAATTATTTATACATTATTATATAATTAAATTATATAAATCATTATATATTTAATTATATATTTAAATTATAATACGTTGTATTAAAATGATAGTAAAAGAATGGAAGAAATTATTTTGTCAGAAGGCTAGCTAAGAATAGAATTTTCTGTGCCCCAAACCAGAGGGGAAGGACCCAGGTGAAGCCACCTGGAGCATCCTGAAGAGCCCACACAGAAGCCAAGCCCAGCAATTCCAACCTCAACCCCTGGAAAAGGCAGGTTAGACTCCCCCGTAACCCCCAATCCCAGTAAATTCCCACACTATCTCTTGGAAAAGGGAAGTCCCAGCCCCAAATCCCAGCCAATTCCATGCAAACCCCTGGACAACAGAGCTGTTATCCCAGTCTCCGTGGCCTCACCTGTGTCGTTCTCCAGCTCAAAGCGCAGATTTTCTGTGGGAAGAGAAGGAAGGAGTTGAATCCCCAGAACTGCTCAAGCCATGGGAATGATCCCAACTCCACACTCCCACACTCAAATCCCAGGGAAATCCCTTTTCCACCTCTTCCCTAGGATGAGGGAACAACGCAGAGCTCTCCCAGCCAGCCCAGGGGGGGAATTGGAGCCCGGCTCCATCCCAGCCCCCATTTTGGTGGATTTCCACGTGGGATCCTGGCTGGGAAAGCACTTTTTTTTTCCAGGAAGGATCTCATCAGGCTCACCCTTGAATTCCAGCAGCACTTCCTTGAGCACCGCGCTCTTCTGGGAAAAACTCTTCAGCTTCTTCTCCAGCTCGGAAAAGCCGGGCTCAGGCTTGAGGAACATCCAGCTCTCCAGGCTGAGGAGACACGGGAGTCAGGGACCCAGAAAATCAAGGAGTTCCCCCTGGGAAGGGTGGAAATGCCAGCTCCAGCTCCAGCTGAGAGCCTCCAGGTTCACCCAGCTCACTCACCTGCTGCCAGCTGGGACGACGCCCTGGAAGGGGAAGAAAACCCAAGGAATTTGTTAGGATCGGCATCTCTCCTATCTCAAGATATCCCAAAATCCTCCCCAGAAACTGGGAGGATCCCATGAAGGGACTTTTGTCCCCGTAAAGGTATTTTTGTATCTACAAGTGGAATTTCCCACCCCATTAATAGAATTTTTTACCCAATAAATTTATTTCTCCAATAAATAAAAATTTTGACCCATAAATGGAAATTCTTGCCTACATAAATGGAACCTTTTTCCACCCCATAAACAGGACTTTTTTCTCCCCATAAATGGAATTCTCACCCCCATAAACAGGTTTTGTCCCTCTAATTAGGATATTCCCCTGATAAATAAATAAATATTTTGACCCATAAATGGAAATTCTTGCTTTCCTTTTTTTCACCCCTTTTTTGTCCCCTTAAACAGAATTTCCATCCCCATAAATAGGTATTTTTGCCCACTACACCGGATTTCTGTCCGTGAGCGGGAATTTTTGGAGTCCCACCTCGCCAGGTGTGCTCCCCGTGCCACCGTCCCCGCCCTGCTCTGCAAGGAGCTTGTCCAGCTGCGCAATGTCCTCGGCCAGGCGCGCCACGCTCTCGTCCCTGCGGCGCCCGATGTCCCTCTCCAGCTCCTCCAGCCTGGAGAGCAGCAGCTGCTCCTTCTCCTCCAGGAACGCCCGCAGCTCCTTGCACTCGGCCACGATCTTCTGCCTCTCCACCTCCGTCTGTTTCTGCAGTTCCAGGGCCAACATCCCCGTGAGGGCAGGTCCCCGCAGCCACGGAGCTTGGGGAGAGAATCTCCGGGGGCAAGGGGAACCCAAATTTCCAGAGCCAGGAAATGCCCCAGGTGAGACCGAACCCACCTGGATGGGGCTCCCAGCAACTCCTCACTGGGACTCCCATGGGCAAGGGGAACCCAAATTTCCAGAGCCAGGAAATGCCCCAGGTGACACCGAACCCACCTGGATGGGGCTCCCAGCAACTCCTCACTGGGACTCCCATGGGGAACAGGAACCCAAATTTCCAGAACCAGAGAATTCCCCAGTGAAACTGAACCCTCATTCCCATGGGGATGAGGAACCTCCCAGGTGGGACCAAATTTATCTCCAGAGCCAGGAAATGCCCTGAACCCTCCTGGATGGGGGTCCCAGCAGCTCCTCACTGGGATTCGCATGGGGAACGGGAACCCAAATTTATTTTCACAGCCAGGAAATGCCCAGGTGAGACTGAACCCTCCCGGTTGGGGGCTCTGGAACCCCCAGCACTCACCAGCAGCTCCTCACTCTGCCTCTCCCGCTCAGCCTTGGCCTCCTCACGCCCTTTCCTCAGGGAGCTCAGGTGCTCCTGGGGCACCTCCTGAAAGCACAAAGGATCCCTTGGGAATTCTGCCCCCGTGGGCCATCACGATGGAAACGCTGCTGCTGTTAAAATGGTCAAATTCACCCAATCTGGGGCTTTTTTTTGGAGATGGAACCAGCAGCTACCCTGACCTAACAAAACCACCAAACTTCACCCCAACCAGCCCAAAAACTGAAAAAAAAAAAAAAAGTCAATTGATTTTATCTGTCTGTGAGGAAACAAATGCCCTGGTCCCACCCCCAGCCTCCTCCCAGATTCTCCCTCCTCAAGGTGCCCCAAAATTGGGTTGGACTCCTCCCCAAGAGGAGGAACTACTGCCTTTAATGAACTGCTCACTAAATTATTAATTATTAATTCATTAAGCTCATCCTTATTTAAGTAATTTGACCTCCATGGAGGGCAGAGAAGCCCCTGCAAACAGCAGCTGGCCCTGGGGGCAAATGAATCTACTTATTTTATAACTAAAACCCTAAATACAAGGATTTTGACTGTTAAGAGCCAGAAGTTGCTGGGTTTGGAATTTATCCATGAGATTAAAGCAAGTATCAGGGCAAAAACGGAGCAGGGAGGATCTCAGCAACAACCAATTATCAAACACTCATAAAAGTAGGGTAACGAGGGGGAAAAAAATCCCAAGGGAGCAACAACCTGGATCTACACAAGGACGTCTGTGTCCTAAAAAAAAAAAAGGACAAAACCCCAGATTTAGGGCGGGGGGACAGCCCCAGCGTCCCCGGAAGCGGAACCACGGCAGTTCCGGGACAAAACCCCCTCTAAAAGGATTTAATCAGCACAAATAATTAATATGCGGTGGTTAATGATGCCACAGTCCCCTCCCCTGCTCCCTCCTCCTCCTCCTGCTGCCGCTGCGCAGCGACATCGGCTCCGTCCGGCATCTTGGATCCCTCTGGTTCCTGGAATTCCGAGGCCTGCCCACCCACACCGAGCCCTCGGGGTTTCACAGTGCCAAATTAACCCCCGCTGCGATCACGACACGCCCCATATCGCGACATAGCGGAGCCCCAGCGCTGCCGGGGGGGCGCCGTTTTCGCTCTGCGTCATTCCAAAGGGATGGGGGGGGGACGGACAGGCGGCTCCTGGGGGGGCCCAGCGCCACTTCCAGCCTGATCCTGGATCGGGTCAGGGATTAAATAACGCCCCGCTCCTCCTCCCCGTTCCCAGCTCGGTCCTGGGTTTCGGGGGGCTGGCGAGATTTTGCACTGAGGTGGGCACACCCCCTTTTCCCAGTACTGTCCCAGTTCATCCCAGATGGATCTCGCACCCCCCATCTCGGGGGTGTCTGTGTTTTGGGGTGATTCGGGTCCTTCTGCATCCCCCAAATTCTGAAAGCAGCGCCCAGCTGGGCAGGGGATCCCCCGCGGGATCCACACAGCCTGGAGGGGCCTTTAATGCACCCCAAAAATGGGGGGGATTGGGGGCTCATTTCTGTGCTCCCATTGGAACTGAGGGGTCCCAAAGGAGGAGGAGGAGGGAGTCCCTGATGGGGAGCAGTCCCTGGGGCACCCCAACCCCGTGAGATCTCCTTGGGGTGCTCCCCATCTCCTCTCTGCCCTGTCCGTGTTTTGGAGTGATTCGGGTCCTTCTGCGCCCCCAAATTCTGGAAGCAGCGCCTAGCTGGGGAGGGGAATCCCCCGTTGGATCCACACATTTGGGGGTCCCCACACAGCATGGGGGACTGGGAGCTCATTTCTCTATTCCCCGTGGAACTGGGGGGGTCCCAAAGAGAAGGAGGGAGTTCCTGGGGCACCCCAACTCCGCGAGATGTCCTTGGGGTGTTTACTGCATCCCCCATTTCTCAGGGGTGTCCAGCACCCCAAAAAAGACCCGGGAGGGGGTCTCACTGCCCCCCAACACCCCGAGGGGGCTCGCAGTGCTTTTCCCCTCCGGGGAAAGGGTCCCGAAGCCCCTCCGCCCCTCCAGCATGGGACTCCTCCCCCCGTTGTGAGGGGGGATCCCGGCACTGACCTCCGCGGCGTGGGCCGCCTCCTCGGCGGGCAGCACCGTGTGGGCTCGGTGCTCTCGGGACAGGTGACACACCACGCACACGGCCCGCCTGTCCTGCACGCAGTACAGCCGCAGCGGCTCCCCGTGCCGCGGGCAGCGCGGCGGGCCCGGCGGCCCGGCCGGAGCGGCGGCGGCGGGCAGCGGCGGCGCGGGCGCGGGCGGCCCCGGCGGCGGCTCGGCGGGGCCCGGTGGCAGCCCCAGCTGGCGGACGATGTGCACGATGTTGCCGAGGGAGCGGTTGGGGCGGAAGAGGCGCTGCGGAACCGGCTCGCGGCACTGCGGGCAGCACAGGCGTCGCGCCGAGTCCTCCCAGCACTGGGTCACGCAGGCGCGGCAGAAGTTGTGCCCGCACTCGGCCACCAGCACCGGGTCGTTGAAGTACTCCAGGCACACCGGGCACGTCAGTTCGTCCTGCAGGCTCCGCGCGGCGCTGCAGGGCGCGGGCGGCGCGGACGGGGGCGCGGGAGGCGCCTCCATGGCGGCCGCGGGGCCGGTGGCGGCCGCGGGGCCGGCGGCGGTGCCGGTCGTGGCGCTGGTGCCCACAGAGAGTCCCCAAACGCGGAGCACCCGCTCCGCACGGCTCCGCCGCCCCGACTGACGGCCGAGGGGCGGCGCCGGGCCTGCGCCGGGGAAGGGGCGGGGCTGCGCCTGCGCGGGAGGGTAAAACGGGCGTGGTTTGCGCTGTCCGTAATGAGGTGGGCGTGGTCAGACTCTCCTGGTATATAATGAGCGCGGGCAGGGGGCGTGGTGTTGCCTGGGGGTGTGGCTGCGTTTGCGCAGTAGGAGAGGGCGGGGTAATGGCCGTGAGGGCCCGCAGGAGTGGCCTGAGGGCGGCTGAAGGGTCTGGGGGTCGCTGGGGGGGCTATTTGACAAGTGTTGGAAATTCGCTCCAGGAAGCTGAATTCAGGGAAAAATTATTCAAAACCTCTAGACGTACAAAAACGACCCCAAAAGCCCTTTCCTAGGGGATTTAGGGATTTTTACATCCCTACTGGGAGCAATCCCTCCTCCATGCGACAAATGCAGAGAACAACAGCACCATTTTCCTGCTTTTCTCTACATTTCCTCACTGTCCGTGGTGAGATTGGCTTCGGGGAGGAAACACTTTGTCACTGTACGGTGGGGAACGGGAATAAATTGGGGTTAAAAATTTAATTCGGGGTCAGAGCGGAACTGCCCTCTTCCGAAATGGCGGCCTCGGCTTCAGGCAGGGCGCGAGGGAAAATGGCGGCGGCCTCGCGCTCCCCATTGCCGCCCGCGCGGCCCGGCTCAAGATGGCGCCCGCGGCCTGAGGGACCGGCCGCCATCTTGGGTGAGGGCAGCCAGGTCTTCAGGGCCCAGTCGGGGGGCAAGGCCTGCGGAGCAGGGGCGAGGAGAAAACGACGTTTTGGCCCAGATTTGCTGTAAAATCTTGGATTGCTCCCTTCAAGCATTTGATTGCATAATTTCTGTCCCCAAAATGAATTTTTTTGGGTTTAGGATGGAGAACGTGATAATAACTCAGTCAAACAATTCTCTTCTATGAGCTGTTCTGAGGATGCAAAATGAGGGAATAACACCAAATTCCCCAAAATGTTGCTGTGATATTTCTCAGGAGTTGCTTTTATTGTGTATCCAGGCCCTCAGAAAGGGTTTCCAAGGTGTTATTAGAGAAAAAAAAAATATTTATGACCATGTCTTCTATTCATCGTTCAGGGTTCACCTGCCCCCTCTGGAGACTTGTCCTGGCTAGGGCAATCTCCAGCTTTATCATTTTATTTTATTTTATTTTATTTTATTTTATTTTATTTTATTTTATTTTATTTCCAATATTAACCTCCTCATTCTCTTGCCACAGCTTGATTTGATTGCCCTGCACTGCATAGTGGTGCTTGTGGCTACATAATAATAATAATAATAATAATAATAATAATAATTTTTTTCCCCCGAGCAAAGTGGTTTTGTTTTTTTTTAATTTCTGCCCTGACTCACAGCTCTTGCCGCCAGAGGGCCTCAGCCATTGTGCGCAGCCCTTTTCTGCCTTTTCCCACAGCTCCTTCCTCTTTTTCCTTTTCTTTTTTTTTTTTTTTTTAATTCTTTCTTTCCTTCCTTTCGTTCTTACGTAAACAAAGAGACACAGGTGTCCACGAGGTGTGGGGTTCCCAGTTTATTCCTGCCCTTTGCCAGCACCTCCTGCTCACCCTGAGCATCTTCATCCCCTCCATCCCCTTCTCCCACCTGCTGGCAGCACAACACCCCTGGATTTTCGTACCAGAACCAGCCCTGATTCCCCCACCCTTCCCCGATGGAGCCAAGTGCCGTTTCCTTTGGGAATCGGCTCCTTCTCCCCCAGGTTGTCCCTTTTTTGAGGTCTCAACTGTAGCAGGTGCAAATATTCACCTATCGCTGTGGGGAGACACCAGGGCAGATAAATCCCACCCTGTGCCATGACAGAGCAGTGTCACCCACCCCAGAGCCCTTCAAGTGTCACCTGGTGTCCAAGACAAGTTTTCCCTCCGTTGTTGTCGGAACTCAGTGCATCCCTCTGGGTGTCCAGAGCAGCCAGGACCCCTGCCAGGGGGCTCAGAGACCCTGGCACACAGCCCAGAACACCTGTGGGTTTGATTATGACCCGTGGAGCAAATTACCAGCTTTGCAGGAAGGCCTGAAAGCCACAGAAGTTTAAGTAATGTAATAATAAAATTATCACTAGGTGAAAAAGTAGATTTTGGGGTTTTTAGAATAGGGGTTTTGGGGACAAGATGGAGGGACTTGGGTGTGTCCAGCCTTTCTTCTTCTTCTCTACCTCCATCTTCTGCTGTGATGTTGGCACTTACAGATGGGTTTAGAGTAGAAACTCACTGTCTAACATAGGAGATAGGCATTGGAAAGTAATTGGAAACATGTTATGCGTAGTTTGTGGTATAAAGAGATAACACCGCCCCGAGGGCAGTCAGAGTGCCTCTGACTATCCTGCTGAGCGGACCTCGGCTGGGCAGGAGAAAAATTTTATAGATAAGATACAATAAACAACTCTGAGACTGAGAAGTGAAGAACTCCGATTCATTCTTTGAACGTGTGGGCCGAAACAGAGACTTTTCATGTGTCTCGGAGCTGCAATAAACTGCAACCTCCCGAGAAGTTGTCTCTCCACATCCATCACACCGAGGAGCCTCTTAGTCCTTAGGGCTCCTCGCTGCTGCGAGCTCCAGGCGTGTCCCCAGTGAGCCGTGTCCTGGCGAGGGCCCCGCAGCCTTGGGCAGGTGGCTGCGGCGGTGCTTGCTGAGATGTGACCCCTGGCTGAACGCCTCGCCACACTCGGGACACTTGAACGGCTTCTCCCCGGTGTGCACGCGCCGGTGCCGCTCCAGGTGCGACGCCCAGGCAAATCCCTTCCCGCAATCATCACAGGTGTAGCTCTTGTGCTCAGCGTGGCCGCGCTGGTGCACCAGGAACAGCGGCGCTTCCCCGAAGCGCTTCCCGCAGTCGCCACACTTGTAGGGCCGCTCCGGCGAGTGCGTCTTGCGGTGCTGCAGCAGATGCACCTTCTGGGTGAAGCGCTCGCCGCAGCTGGCGCAGGGGAAGGGCCGCTCGCCCGTGTGCACGCGCCGGTGCCGCTCCAGGTGCGACGCCCACACGAAGCCCTTCCCGCAGTCGCTGCAGCGGTGCGAGTGCTCCCGGCCGTGGCACCGCTGGTGCCGCGCCAGCGCCGGCCCCGCCCGGAACAGCTTCCCGCAGTCGCCGCAGCGCAGCGGCCTCCTGCCCAGGTGCGTGCGGCGGTGCCGCGCCAGGTCCGAGCTCTGGCTGAAGGTCTTCCCGCAGGCCGGGCAGCGGTGCGGCCGCTCGCCGGCGTGGCTGCGGCGGTGCTTGGCCAGGTGCGAGCCCTGGCTGAACGCCTCGCCGCACTCGGCACACCCAAAGGGCTTCTCACCGGTGTGCACGCGGCGGTGCCGCTCCAGGTGTGAGGCCCACACGAAGCCCTTCCCGCAGTCGCCGCACTTGTGGGGTTTGTCGGCGGCGTGGCCGCGGCCGTGGGCCGCCAGCTCGGCGGCGGCAGCGAAGCGCTTCCCACAGTCGCCGCACTTGTGCGGGCGGTCGCCGGCGGCGTGGGTGCGGCGGTGCTGCCGCAGGTGCGAGCTCTGGCTGTAGGTCTCGCCGCACTCGGGGCAGCCGAAGGGCCGCTCGCCTGTGTGCACCCGCTGGTGCCGCTCCAGGTGCGAGGCCCACGGGAAGCTCTTCCCGCAGTCGGCGCAGCTGAACGGCCGTTCCCGGGCCGGTCCTTGTCCGCGTGGGGCTTTGGCACAGCCGAGTTTGGGGAGCGTGGCGGGTTTGGGGGGCACGGCTTTGTCTGGGCGCTTCGCTTTGCGCCGGTGGGAGCCCAGGGGCTTCTCCCGCTCCAGGCTGAGGGATGAGTGCCCAGCACTGCTCTCCAGTGCTCCTTTCTCCACTGCTTTTTCACTCACCAGCCCCTGAGCTGCTGGGAAAAGGGAGAAACAGGATTTAAAATAAAGGAATAACAACAGGATTGTCCTTAAAAATTTCGCTTTTTCACTCATCGGCCCCTGAGCTGCTGGGAAAAGGGAGAAACAGGAAAAGGTGAAAGCGTGAGGGAGGTGAAATAATGGTAATAACACCAGGATTCTCCTTAAAAATGTCACTTTTTCACTCATCAGCCCCTGAGTTGCTGGGAAAAGGGAGGAGAAAACGGGGAGGGCGTGGCCCTGACTGAGCAGGGGTAGGATTAAAAACAATAGAGCAACAACAAGATTCCCCCTAAAAATCTTGTTCTCCCAAGGAGGAGGAAGAGAGATCCAATACAGAGCTGATCCCAGTTTGATCTGGAAATGTGGAGATGCCAAGGGGCACTCCAGTTCCAGAATTTTCAATTTAAATTATCAATAACGTTTTCCTGAAGAAAAATAATTAAGGAAAGAGCTGGGGCTTGGGGAAATCCCCCTGGAAACTTGCCCAGATCCTTCAGCCCCTCTTCCCAAACTGCTTTGCTTGAAGCAAAGGAAGGACAGGGGGATGTACAACAAGGAAAGAGATTTTTGGGGCGTCCTTACCCAGGGACATGAGGGTCTCGTAGCTCTCGTGCATCACGTCGAGGTACAGAGACTTCTGCCGCGGATCCAGCAGCACCCACGGCTCCATGGCAGAGGGAACAACGCACGTTCCTCCCTCGGGGCTCCCCAAAATCCCCTGCAGGGAGGAGAAACCCCTTGAAATCGAGGAATTCCCACACACACAGTGCTTCCCGCTCGAGATTTCACCCTTCTCCTGCGGTCACCTCGGGGAATGCCGAGTTTTCACAGCCCCTCCATCCAGGACTAATCCCGAGCAGGAGAGTCCCTGCTTCGCCCCCGCCGTTCCGGCAGATCCCATCCAGCAGCATCCTCCTCTTCCTCCCGGCTCTCCGTTCCCCGGCAATCAGCGGCGGGGCGCCGGGGCTGCATCCGGGAGCGTCCCCATCCCTGCGGAGCCCAGAGCTCCCTCTCCATCCTGCCTGTCCCTTGTCCCCTCCCCAGAGGAACCGGGAACAGCCCCCGCTGCCGTCTCCATCCCCGACCCGCATCCCCGTCCCTCCTCCTCCCCGCTACCTGCCTTCGTCCCCGGCTTCCGCGGGGCTTTTCCTCGTGAAAAGCGCCCTCCGTTCCCAGGGAGGGAGGGGGCGATGCCCAGAGCCCCCCGTGCAGCCCAGCAGCCTCCCCCAGCAGGACACAATGGAGGCGATGCCGAGCGCGGCTCCGGAAGCCCGAGCGGGTATCCGGGAGGGAGAGACGAGAGGCTGAGCCGCAGCTCCGCTTAGCCAGAGCCCTCTAGAGGTAACGCGATCCCAAACCCATCCCCAAACCTCTGCGAACCCTCTGGAACCGCGGGAACGGGCGGGAGCGGTGCCCCCTGCCCCTCCTGCTGCTGCCCTTTCACCCGCGCTGGTGCCCAGAGGGTTTGGGGAAGATCCGCCGGGAAAATTGGGGTGGCAGAAGCAGGGATGGATCGTTCGTTGGGAAGCGTTTTGCTGGGATCCCCCCCCCGCCCAGGTGAGAGAGGGGACGCTTCTGGTTCCCCTCTCTCAGCAGGCAGGAAGAAATTCGTGTTTTCCACGCGGAAAAATAGCCCTGATGGTGTTTTCCTGGTAAAAATAAGTGGTTTTTCTCCCCTCAAAACTCCAGGTGAGCTGGTTATCACAACCCCACGAATAAAAACTCCTCCCTGGGAGGAGGAGTTCATTTCTTGCATTCATTTCTTGCATTATGCCCCCAATCCCAAAAGTGTTGCGTGCAACAGGTGTATCCAGGGAATCTTCTGGCCAAGCAGGAAATGATGGACAAGAAAATGCTTTGAAAGCACATCTTTCCTCACCAGGACCTGCCCAGGGCTCTCCAACCTGTGCCTGCCGGCCCGGAGACTCATTAGGGCTAATTACCTCATTAATAAATCCACACGGGGTTTTCCCTCCTGGTGCTTTACATAATTTCAGTCCCTTTTCATCTCCACAGGGAAACGCTCCCAGGTGAGCGCACTCCACCATTCCAGGCGCCTTCCAACACGCTCATGATGCCCCACACAACGTGTGGAATGAAACCTCACTTTGTTTTTTCTTTTTTTTTTTTTTTTTTCATAACCTTAAAACCAGAAAAGAGCAACTTGGAAAGAAATCCCCATCCCTTCTCCCACCCTCTGATTCCCTGCCTCGTGATGCAACCGGTGCCAGGCTGAAACTCACCTTCCCGTAACCTTCAGGGAATCAGCAGATGCCAGCAGGAAGATGGGAGGGACAACTTTTGCAACTGGTGGATTGTTGATGCCCAGAAAATGACGATGTCCCCATCGCTGAGGTTGATCCCAAAGCCGCCTGCTGGGGCACGCATTAATCCAGGTTTTATCAGGGCAATCTGAAATCGGCTGCCTTCAATCCAAACTCTCTGATCTTCCTGGAAATCTGGGCCAGTTTCGCCATGTAATTCCCAAATCTCTCAGGATTTGTTTTTCCAGGTGTGGTTTTGGAAGTTCGATGTTGGCACCACACAGGGGAACAACCAGAAATCATAAATCATAAAACATAAAGCCAGACCCAAACCAAGAGGGTTTTTCCCCCAAAAAAGATGCTTTTACTTTTTTCCAATCCAGCTGGTGGATTTTCTTAAATGGTGACATGCTCCAAGACAAAAAAAAATTCAAGAAATTAAAGAAAAACCTTCAGTCCTTCAGTTTTTCTAGAAGCAAACTTTCCAAAGGTTTTTGTCACCCAATTTTAACCAAGACAGCTCAGGAAGGAGTCAAGAAACCATCAATGACCCCAAAAACATCCTGGGACTCACAGGACTGCATCGTTCCATGGTGAACCTCCCCGCCCTGGGGGATGTACCACCCGAATCTGAGCACACATAATCTCGAACACATATAATCTCGTAATATAATGACTTGGGACACCAAGTAAAAATTAAAATAAATTAATAAAACTGCAAACATCACTTCAACAGCCCTGAAACTACTGCTTAACCAGACTGTGGCCACCACCCTGCCTCAAAGGGGCCAGGCTATGCTCTCACTCTGTGGTTTTAAGGCAATTTTCTGTATACGTTGCATTTATTGTGATTTTTCTATTAAATTGTAACTATGACTTAAAATCTCTCACAAGGGATTTGTGTGGGGTTGATTTCCCCCGCTGGTTTGCCTTCAAACCAGCACAACCAAGGCCATGGTGTTGGGAATCCTGCAGGAACCACAAAAATACCCCCACAAACCACCAAAAAGCAAAATTCTGGGCAAAGCCCACATGGTGGCATTGGGAATCCTGCAGGAACCACAAAAATACCCACACAAACCACCAAAAAGCAAAATTCTGGGCAAAACCCTGCAAAATGCTCCCTAAATTTTGTTTGACTGAATGTTCCTTCATCCTGAGGTGTTTTATGATCATATTTAGTGAAATCCCACAGTGGATTTCACATAAAATATGGTGAGAGCTCCAAGCAGGAGCTCTCGGTCCAAGAACGAAGAGATGGTTCTTCAGATGAGTTTATGGTGCTTTGGCACCATATTCTGGAAAAATACTGGTCTCATTTCTAGGAAAAATATCCAGTTTTTGCCGTTTCAGTGAAGTTCTGGGTGATCTCTAAGGTCTCCTTCCCACTGAAACAATTCATCACCTCCTCTGTTATAATGGAGGCAAGATCAAGCCAAAACTCCCAGCACCTAAGAGCCTCCAGCAGATGAATTTTCCCCAGAAATGTTCATTTTCACCCCCGAAATCATATTTTGAAGGTCTCCCCGGGGTTCAGAAAGATGCCCCTGATGGTTGAACAGATTTCAGCGGTCTTTGTGCAATACCAGGAAAAAAATCCCCAAACCCGATTGTTCCTTCTGGGAAATTGCAGCCTCTGGAGGAGCAGGGTGCGGTCACAGTGTCTGGGTAAACATGGTACACCCCAAAACATGCACTGGACAGCTGACTTTGCTCCAGTGACTAAAGGGGGACAAAAAAAAAAAAAAAATTCCAGCAGAGGAAACTGAGTCTGCTCAATTTCTGGTTCCCCTTCTGATGACAAATCGCACTTCACTCCCTTCCGGGTTGCACTGATTGGCAGAGGGATTTTTGGAAGCTTCAGGTTGCTTTTTTTTTTTTTTTTCCCCCTGTTAAGCTGGGGTATAAAATGAATTGCAATCTCAGCAGAGGATTCATCTTCCTCCTGGAGAGATGACTGGGACTGGTGAGTGATTCCTCCCCTCAAATCCTGAGATCTCAGTGGGCTTTTTCCTGGATTTCTTTCATCCTTGCTGTCTGGGTTTGGTGTTTTGGTTCCATCTCTTTGCCACCTCTCCCCTTTTCCAGCTGGACTGCTCCATGGTCACCTGGAGCTCCAGGCACCTTCCCAAAAAAACCACCTGATGGAAGGGGGAGATTTTCCACATCTTCCCCAAAAAAAACACCTGATGGAAGGGGGAGATTCTCCACATCTTCCCAAAAAAACCACCTGATGGAGGTGACACTTCCAAGAGCCTGTCCCAGGATATTTGCCCTGATCTCCAAACAGGATCTCCCAAATGGTCCATAGGTTTTTTCCAGGTCAATCCAACCTTATCCCACTGTTAACAGGATTTCTGCAGCAGATTCTTCCTGAGTATTTTTCGCACTCGTGGTTGGTGTCTTGATCAGCTCAAGGGGCTGTTGAAACGCCTGCCTCAGGTGTTGGATGATGAAGGCTCCAAGGTGTGTTCCCGGCAGATCCACCCCAGATCTGCTCCGGAAAAAAATAAAAACCACAATTCCCAGGGATTTTCCAGCAGTAAAAATTACCCAAAGCAGAGTTTCCAAAGCTTTTTTTGTTTTTCCCTGGAAGAAAATTGGCAGCAGTCAGGGGAAGGAAAAGAAAATGAAAGTTGTTCTTTAGTTATTTTGAAAAACAGAAACCAAAACTAGGAAAATCCCAAGGTGGGGGGAGAGGGGGGAACAGGGGATAGGATGGGACAGAGTGTGGTTCTCCACCCAAATTTTCTTCCACTGTGAAAATGTTAAATAACGTTGTGTCTGTTCTGGTGGAAATGGTCGTTTTGGGTCTGTTTGCTGCTCCCTGTGGGCATCTCAAAGACACAATATTTGTAAAGGAGAGGATTTTAAATTGGGAGGGATTTTTAAAAGGAGGGGATTTAAAAGGAGGGAGTTTTAGAGGAGAGGATTTTAAAGGAGAGTAAAATTCTCTTCTCTAAAATTAAGTAGAAATTTTTTAATCTGGGAATTTTAAAGAAGGTGAATCCCATCTCCCTTCATCCCTCCCATTCATCCACCTTCCTGTGAAATTTTATCTCCAGCTCTCCTGCCTGTGCAAGTCCCCATCAGATCCATCTGCCCAATCCTGTCTTTTCCTTCCACCCTTCACATAAAAATATAAAAACTCCCTTTCCCAGGTATGGGAAAGGTCACTGGGAACAATTATTTGCACATGAGTGGCACTAATTACTGTCTTGAAAGCTTTGGGGCTTATTCTAAGAAGGTCAAAGTCATTCTGGGAACTCACCACAACAGCTGTACGAGCAGAACATGAATATGGAGAACTAAAAAATCATGTATGGGCTGATTTCTCTTAGAAAATGGGAATCACCCTCACTGACACCTCCTGGCGCCTTCCATGGTGGACTTGCTGGAGCCAGGGGTTTCACAACCACCCCAGTTCCTCTTTTTAGGTCCTGGATGCCGACACAGTTTGTGCCAACGCCGCATTGCTGCCTTCCCTCCTCTTCTTCCCTCCCCAGCCCTCTTCCAGATCCTTCTGCTGGCGGGTCTGCTGAGCGCCCAGCGGTTCCCATCCTTTCCTGAGTATTGTCTCCACGACCAGGACTACGAGGAGCTGCTGCAGATCGTGCGGGATGGGCTGGAGCCCGCGGCCCGCCCGGCGCACGTGGTTGTGGTGGGCGCAGGGATCGGGGGCCTGACGGCGGCCAAGCTGCTCCGCGACGCCGGGCACAAGGTGGGGATCCCACACGGGTCTCCCAGGCTCGTTTCCCTCCTCTAAAAGTCTTCCAGGGAAAAGGAAATGCAGTGGTTCAACCCCTGAAGGAAGGGAAGGAGATTTGTCCCCGGTAATTTCCCCTGATGTTGGTTCCTGAGAATCAAACGAGTCCTTTGCGTTCTGTCTTTGGGGCAGCGGACATTCCAGGGGTTCCCAAACCATCCCAAGGCACCCTCGAGTCTCAAAGAGGGTTTGCAAGGCACGTGGGGACAGATTGGTGCTGCTTTCAGAGCCCCAAAACCCTGAACCACCACGAGAACCTTCTCACCGGAGCTGGTGTCCAAATGCAGCCCAGGAATTGGGAAATGAGAAACTGCCCCAGAGGCAGAGGTGTCTTGGCCAGCAGAGGAGGGTTTGGATCTACAGGTGCTTCATTCGCCACCTGAAGGGGATCTGTCCCACCCTCTGGACCTGGTTTTGAGGGAGTTTCACTTCAAACAAGCCATTTCCCAAACACCTCCAGCCTCCATCCAATTTTTTCCAGGTCACCATTCTGGAAAGGAGCAGCTGGGTCGGGGGGCGGATCCGGACGTACCGGCCCGAGGGACAGGATTGGTACGTGGAGCTGGGAGCCATGCGCCTGCCAGGCAAGCACAGGTGAGGGCGTGTCCAGCCCCGCGGCCAGGTGAGGGACCAGCCCAGTCTGGGGGGAAAAGCATCCCCAGTGCTTCCCTGGGGTTCAGGGTTTGTGCCAAGGGGACAAAATGCTCTGGTGGCAGAGCTGGGGGGTTGGTGGTTAGATTTTGGTGCCATCACTCCGCCCTTTTTTCCAGGCTGGTCCGCGAATTCATCCGCCAGTTCAACCTGAAGCTGAACCCTTTCATCCAGAGCGACAACAACACCTGGTACTTCCTGAAGGGCGCTCGGGTCAGGGCTGAGGAGGTCAACAGGAACCCCGATGTCCTGAATTACACAGTGAAGCCGTCGGAGAGGGGCAAGAGCCCCGTCCAGCTCTACCGGGAGGTCCTGAGCAAGGTACAAGGTTTTCCCGTGGTGTCCCCTCACCTGAACGATGAGATGAGTTGGAGAAAACTTGGCCATAAATTGGGGAAGAACAGGGTCCTTTTGGGGGTCTACAGCAGAGAGGCTCAGAAACAAGGACAGAAGGTTGCAAAACCCCTCAGGGGTTCAGAAACAAGGACAGGCAGTTGCAAAACCCCTCTTTGTCCATAAGAAATCCCTTGGAAGGAGTCCACCAGGAATTGGACGAGCAGAAAATGCCACGCCGAGGCACAGCTGCTTGAAACTTGATGTCCAGAAGCTGCAGGGGTTACCAAACCCTGAAATCCTGAGAGAATTTTGGGCAGCACTTTTGGAAATTGATCTTTTTCTAGTGAATACATCAATGTTTCTTCTCCAGGCTTTTAAGAAGTTCCAGACCACCGATTGCAGGAAATATCTGGCTCAACACGACTCCTTCTCTACCAAGGTAATGGGCTTGAGGGTAAATTTAATACCAGCTCTTGATAATTAACCTGCTCTCCCTGCTTTGAGAAGGGTCTGTCTGTGTCACTCTAATCCCATCCTCTGTCACCTTTTGGATGCTTTTCCCTGATAAATGATCCCTTCTACTTAAAAAAGGCTGAGAAAGGGGCCAGCACAGTGCCAGTGGAGCCCTAGCTGAGGTAACAACCTCAGGCTGTGTCTCTCTCTCCCCCTGGGATCTCCAGGAATATTTGATCAAGGTCGGGGGGCTGAGCCGAGGAGCTGTTGAGATGATCGGTGACTTGCTGAACGAGGACTCGGGGTTTTACCTGTCCTTCCTCGCCTCCCTGTGGGACTTTGACATCTTCTCTGAAGAGAGGTGAGTGCTGTCCCTGCAGCCCAACCCCATCCCCACAACAGAAAATGCCAGAGTGATCCCAAACTGGAGCCGCTCGCAGCTTAACCTGACCCCCAAGCTCCGCTGGTGTCTCCAGAGGAGCTCAGGTTTTTATTTTTACACTCCCTAAACCCCTCATCCTTCCCACACCTCCCGCTTCTCCTCCCCTTCCAGTTTTGATGAAATCACCGGAGGGTTTGACCAGCTGCCCAAAGCCTTCCACAAGGCGCTGCCCAACGTCGTCCAGTTCAACTGCACCGTGGAGAAGAT
>NW_027269387.1:27500-90000 GCF_023055355.1 Agelaius tricolor | reverse complement strand
GACCACAGTCCAGGAGGGAGGGCTGGGAGTGCCCGGGCTCCTGGGCACCAAAATCAGTCGGAAAAGGGGTTCTGGAGATCCTTTTCCTCATTCTGGAGACGGGCACGAGCAGGAAGAGACTCGTCCCAACCTGCAGCGCCTCAGGGGCACAGCTTGATGTAGGTGACCGTGGAGCAGACCGAGAACAGGGGGAACACCTTCTCCTGGAAGGCCACGTTGAAGGTGAAGATGTGCTGCATGTTCTCGGCGTCGTAGAAGGAGACCTCCTCGCCCTCGTAGTCCAGGTAGACGCGGACGCGGCTGAGCTTGCGGCCGCCCAGGCACAAGGGCGTGCGCTGCGGCGACGTCACGGCCCAGTAGCGGCCCCCGTTCTGCTGCACGGCCCAGATGCCCTCCTCGGGCGAGAACTGGGTCAGCCCCTTCCTCCGGACGGATTCCTTGGCCACGCCGAAGGCCCAGCCGTCCGAGGGCCCCACCTCCACCTCCCAGTAGTGCCGCCCCGACTTGAAGCCCGTGGAGGCCAGAACGCGCGAGTTGGTGTCGAAGCGCTTGGGGTTGTCGGGCAGCTCCTGCTTCCTGCAGCCCATGCGGACGCTCTTGAGGTCGGCCGAGAGGATCAGCAGGTGGTTGGCAGAGTCGGGGTCCAGGGTCAGGTCCTCTGTTGGGGACAGACAGACGGCGGTCAGGGCTCAGCGAGGGTTTGGGCAGGGAAAAGCGCGGCTCAGTTTCTGGAGCTCAATAATCCCAGCCTGGAGCTCAATGATCCCAGCCTGGAGCTCAATAATCCCAGCCTGGAACTAAATAAACCTAGCCTGGAGCTCAATAATCCCAGCCTGGAGCTCAATAAACCCATCCTGGAGCTCAATGATCCCAGCCTGGAGCTCAATAATCCCAGCCTGGAACTCAGTAATCCCAGCCCAGCCCCAAAACCCCTACAGCCCACACAGACACCCCCATGAACACCCCAAATCCCTCAAGGGGGGTTTATCTCATGCAGCATCTGGTGAGAAATGGGGTGACAACAACACAAGGCCACCAGGAGAGAAGACAACGCCATAAAAGCACATGCAAATAATTTGCGGTTATCAGCAGCAAAGATGATCAAGAATGGTTTTTTCCACATAAATTGATTTTTTTTTATCTTGGTTTCCAGCTCATTCACACACACAGGCAGGCTCCGCACCCCCCTGGCATCGCAAATCTCAGAATTTTGATCCCCAAACCACCCCAAAAGCACCCAAATCCTTGTGGGAAGCCACGACCCGAGGGCGTATTTCCACCTGGAGTAGCCCAAAGCAAACACGCAAATGCAGCCTGGTCCCAACAGCTTTTTGTTTCCCCTTTTCCAAACTCAGAGGAAGTGACCTCAAATTGTGGTTGTAGTCAGCAAAGTCACCACGAATCCATGAGACACTTTGGGGGGAGTCTAAAATGGAGCAGGTGCAGCATCATAAAAGGCCTTTGTGCTCTCCAAAATTCACAGGTTTGGGTCAGGAACTGGCATAAAAAATTCGCAAAAGAAACACGGTGGAATTGAAAACCTCAGAGCGCTTTGTAAATGTGGGGAAAGCCAAAACAGGGACAGGCTGGGGTCGTTTTCCCTTCAAAACTTAAGCGCCAGGTTCCTCCCCAAAAAGTGGCCAAAAAAACCCTACATTTCCTGCATTTCCTGCATTTCCTGCATCTCCTGCATCAGAGACTGCAAATCCCACCAGCAAACCCATGGGGAAACAGGGTGGAACTCGCCGATTTCATCAATGCCCTTTTTTTCAAATCTTTTTTTTAATCTTTTTTTTTAATCTCTTTTTAAAAAATCTTTTTGTTGTTGTTGTTGTTATTGTTTTAAAGCACCTTTTAACAGGGTGTTTTCCTTCCTGGGGCATCTCCAGCGCCTGGAATTGTCAGGAATTGTCAGGATTTGGGTCTGAGGTTCAACCACAGCGAGTGACGCCTCTGCACATGCACCCACCCCCCTGGGCATGCAGCGAGGGGCCTTTGGCTTTTCCCGTGGTTTCTGGTGTTTTCTGCCAAATTTTGGCATTTCCGGAGGTGCCTGGGGATGCTCCTTGCGAGCAGAATCCTTGGAAAAGGTCCAGCCCGTGGGTTGTCCTCTCCTTTGAGGTCCCCAGGCTGGAGACCATAGGTTTAAAAGCAAAAAAAAAAAAGAGTTTTTTCTCCTGAAAATGCTGCTCTGGGCACCTTCGCACCAAGGGGGTGTGGATGGGGTTTGCCCCTCAAATTCATGACCTCTCCCATGAAAAGGAGTTAAATTCTTAATTAACTTTAAAAATTAGTTAAGTTCTGCTGGGATTTAATTTGAATTCCTAAATAACTTAAGGAATTAACCGAATTCTGCTGGGATTTAATTTGAATTCTTAAATAACTGAAGGAATTAACTGAATTCTGCTGGGATTTCATTTGAATTCTTAAATAACTTAAGGAATTAACCGAATTCTGCTGGGATTTAATCTGAATTCTTAAATAACTTAAGGAATTAACCGAATTCTGCTGGGATTTAATTTGAATTCTTAAATAACTTAAGGAATTAACCAAATTCTGCTGGGATTTAATTTGAATTCTTAAATAACTTAAGGAATTAACCGAATTCTGCTGGGATTTAACCCCTCTGAGGCCTCCATCCCAATTCCCTGGCGGAAGCAGGAGCCCAGCAGAGCAAGTTTGGCAAAGTTGTGGCTTGGAGTGGCTTTTTTGGTCTGAAATCTGTGGGTTTGTTAGGTGCAAACAGGCAGAGAGGACCTGGCTGAGCTGTCAGATCCCCGGCGTCAGTTACAAAAATCGGCTTTGGGCTCTGGAGCTGAGCAGGCAGGATCTGGAAATCATCGAGAGAGAAGAAATTAAGGAAAAAAAAAAAAAGAAAAAAAAAAGAAAGAAATCTAAAGTGTCTTTTCCTTTTTTTTTTTTTTTTCCTTTCTCCTTTCTTTTTTTTCCCCCTCTCTTTTGGCTTTGCAAAATACAACCACAATTCTGAGTCTTTGCTCTGGGCGCTATGTGTGAAAAATCTTTTTTTTTTTACCTTTTTCACCTCTTCCCAGCTCGTCCTGCAGGTTTTCTGAAAAGGAGAGAAGAGAGGGGCGTGAATGGGGACACAATTATTTGGTTTTTTCTCTCCTGGATTTGCCCTTTTCGGTGCATTTTGCATTTCCAACTCTCTCAGCGCCATCTAGTGGTGTCCTGCAAACCCGGGGCTTGGCTATCTTGAAATGAAATTATTCTTTATTTTTTATATTTTACTCATTTTTCTATTTTCATTTTATATATTATATTTTATATTTTTTATATTTTATATTTATAAATTTTATTTTTATTTTTTTATACTTTAATTTTTTATTCATAAATTTTTGGGGGTTTTTTTGTTTTGTTTTTGTTTTGTTGTTGTTTTTGTTTTTGTTTTTTGTTGTTGTTGTTTTGGGGGGTTTTTTTTTTGGTTTTTTGTTTTTTAATGTTTTATAATTTTATTTTTTTTTTCCGCCCACCTCGGAATTTCTTCAAGACCTTCTCCAGGACCACGGTTTTGAGGGAGAAGTTGCAGACGTGCATCTTCATGTCGGTGCAGACGGGGACGGGCTTCTGGCACTTCACCTCATCGCTCCTGCCCAGGGAAAGCAGGGGAACGAGGAAATTGTGGAAATTCCCCCATTTCCAGCCCCGTTTGCCACCCACGCTCCTCTCCCATCCCACCCCGAGCACCTCACTGGGATTTCATCCTCCTTGGGGTGAAAAAACCAGGATTTGGGTGTGGATTTCGGGGTGGTGGGGGGGATTTTTTGGCGTGATCCCCTCCCCACCTCCACCAGCTCCAATTCGATTTTAGGAATCGGTGGCGCCTGCGCTGGGGGAAATGAGTGTGAGCAAATGAGGGAATTTGGAGTTTTTGGTCTCAATCCTTGGAAAAAAAAACCCTGACAGGAAAAGCGCACGGTGAAAATCAGATTTTCAGGAATCTGGAGGAGATCCAGGGCTCGGAGAGAGCGGGAGGGGAAATTCCACAGGGGCGCCTGGACGGGGCAGCTTCAGGCAGGGCTGGAAACCCAAAGGCCGCGGGGAGAGCGGAATTCCTCACCTGCTGATGATGCCCGTCACGTCCTGGAAAGGAAAATAAAGAGAGATTGAGTCGAGAGAGCCTGAACGAGGGATGTGGGACGCCAGGCAGTAAATGCAGGAATAAAATGCAGTTTATTTTATATAAACCGGGGTTTATTGTACACAAAATGCAGTTTATTGTACACAAAATGCAGTTTATTGTACAAAAAATGCGCTTTATTGTACAAAACAAAGCGCTTTAATGTACACAAAATGCAGTGGAGGCAATTTAAGGTTCAAACACACTCAATAAAGTTATTTTCCCTCAGGCAGGGTAAATAAAGTGATTTTCCTTCAGGCAGGGTGGATCCTGGAGGGCAATTTAAGGTTCAAATGCGCTCAATAAAATAAAATTGCAACACCACAAACCAACACCATTAAAACCGAGCCATTATTTGCCTGTTCTGCCCTCAGAACACATTCCAGAGCCACCCCCAGGGGCTGAAAAAAGGACCCTGAAGCCAGCCCAGAGCTGCTTTCAAATAAACAATCGGCATTTTATTCCCAAGCTGCTTTTTAACCAAAAAAATGCCAATTGTTGTTCCCAAGCTGCTTTTTAAATAAAATGCCGATTGTTGTTCGTGGGGCGAATTCCCACCCACAGCCAAGCCCTGAAAACTTCTGCAAATATTGACAGTGCCCAGGAGGCAGCCTGGCAGGGAGTTTAACCCTGTGCAGGTCTGGGACAGCTCCCTGGGAAAATCCGGGAAAAACTCCGGGAAAACCTCTGGAGAATCACAGGGAAAAAACCGGGAAAAATCCCTGGAAAAACACAGGAAAAAAACCCGGAGAAACCTCTGGAAAAACACAGGGAAAAAATCGGGAAAAATCCCTGGAAAAACACAGGGAAAAAATCGGGAAAAATCCCTGGAAAAACACAGGAAAGAAATCGGGAAAAATCCCTGGAAAAACACAGGGAAAAAACACGGAGAAACCTCTGGAAAAACACAGGAGGAAAAAAAAAATCATTACAGTTGAAGAGAACATTATTTCCTCAGGCAGAGAGAGCCCGGGGCACTCAGGCACCTCCTTGCACCACCCACTCATTAAAGGCAGACTAAAAAAAGGACTTTTACCCCCAAAACGCCTTTGTAGGATCCATAAACACAAACCAAGGGCTTGGGGGTGCCAGAAGAGTCCAGAAAACTCTCTGGTTTTATTGTTTCATATTGTCTTAATCCAAATTGTCCAAATTATTATCACTCTAATTATATTATTATGACCATATTATTATGACCATCTAATTATATTTTTATGACCATTTCATTACTATTAAACTTTTAAAATTAAAAAAATTCAGAGAGGAAAAAAAATCATTAAAAGTTGAAGGGAATTCTGTTTCTTAGCCAGAGAGAGCTTGGGACGCTCAGACACCTCCTTGCACCGCCCACTTATTAAAGGCAGAATAAAAAAGGACTTTTACCCCCAAAATCATCCCTACAGGATCCATGAACACAAACTGAGGGCTTGGGGGTGCTAGGAAAGTTCCAGATGGGTTCATGGAGGAAAAAAAAAACAAATCATTGAAAGTTGCAGGGAATATTCTGTCCCTCAGGCAGAGAGAGCTTGGGGCACTCGGGCGCCTCCTTGCACCTTCCACTCATTAAAAGCAGGATAAAAAAAAGGACTTTTACCCCCAAAACAGCGCTGAAAAATGAGGAATGACCCAGAGCTGACGCCTCACCTTGAGGAACTCCAGCATGGGCTGCTGGATTTTCTCCTCCAGCTCGGCGATGAGCTTGTTGAGGAGCGTGATCTCCCTGGAGAGGTCGGTGATGTTCTCGTTCTGCCGCCGGGAGATGTTCTTCTCCATCTTCTCCAGCTGCCCCAGCAGGATGTGCTCCTGGTCGTGCAGGAACTGCCGCAGCCGCTCGAAGTCCGAGAGCAGCTTCTGCCGCTCGGCCTCGATGGTTTTCTGGGGCGAAAAACGGCAAAGAAAGGCAAAAAAGGGGTTTTCAGAAGAGAGGTCGGGAGGTGGGGCTGGGGCCTTCTTCAGGGAGGGGTGAGTGTGAAAAATGCAAATTAAATGGCTCTTCACAAATATTTACTGCATTTTGGCACAGATATCTACCGTATGTGTTTTTACACAGATATTTACTGCATGTGTTTTTACGCAGATATTTACTGTTTGTGTTTTTACACAGATATTTACTGCATGTGTTTTTACGCAGATATTTACTGTTTGTGTTTTTACACAGATATTTACTGCATGTGTTTTTACACAGATATTTACTGCATGTGTTTTTACACAGATATTTACTGCGTGTGTTTTGACGCAGATATTTACTGCGTGTGTTTTTACAGAGATATTTACTGCGTGTGTTTTTACACAGATATTTACTGCATGTGTTTTTACACAGATATTTACTGTTTGTGTTTTTACACAGATATTTACTGCATGTGTTTTTACACAGATATTTACTGCATGTGTTTTTACACAGATATTTACTGCGTGTGTTTTTATACAGATATTTACAGTTTATGTTTTTACACATGCATTTACTGTTTGTGTTTTGTTGCGTTGATTATTAGTGCCGTGTTAACATTTTAATCGTATGGTCAATGTAGTTTTGTGGTTAAAAGGCAACTTTTGTAGTTAAAACAGGAACTGTGTGTGGGGGATATTTTTTTTTTAAGAAAAGAATGAGGTACTGGCACCAGACGGGAGCCACAGGACACCGAAATATTTCAGAGAAAGAGAAATTATTGCTCCATTTTCAGGAAAAATGAACTTCTTCCCACCTTGCTCAGCCCTGAAAATGCCGTTTAGGATTAAGAGGAAGAAGCTGGCACTGACCAGGCAAAATCCTTTGTTTGAATAGAATTTATGCATCTCTAATGAGATGTATGAATATTCAACAGGCTGCTGCTTTTAAGGGTTAATCCTCTCTAAACACGCGTCCTTTTTCGGGCTTATTTTGCCCAGAAAGAGGCACCCTGACTGTCCATAACTCTCTGGTTTTATTGTTTCATATTGTCTTAATCCAAATTGTCCAAATTATTATCACTCTAATTATATTATTATTTTTATGACCATTTCATTACTATTAAACTTTTAAAATTTAAATAAAGAAATGATTGGCGTTTTTCACAGCGAGGAATCACAGGGGGGCGGAATTCCCGCACTAAAACCTTGGGAAGCAGCGTCAGGATCTCCCAAAAATCACTTTTCGTGGGGGAGGAATGGCCTGGGAGAGGAATTATTTTCATCGGGCCGGGTATTTTTTCCCTTCTGCCGCCACAGGGGTGATGTGCTGAGGAAGAGGAAGGGTGGAGCAGAGCCCCGGGGCCAGCCGAGATATTCCAGAGAATTCCGAGATGCTCCAGCCCGATTGCCGAGGGCTGCTGAGGCTCTGCCTGATGGTGGAGGGGCAGAGGGAGGAGAAAAATTCCCATTTCCTCTTTTTTGGGAGGCTCCAGACTTCCCCGCCGCCCCACCCCAGGACCCACCAGCAGCTCCTGGGTTTTTTTATCGTCGTTCACTTTGAACTCCAGCAGCTCCTGCCGCTCCTTCCTCAGGAAATCCAAGCGCGCATTGATTTTCTCCTGGCAACAACAACAACAACAAGATGATTTGCGGGTGTCGCTTTTCGTCCCTCTGCCCGCGGGGTTTGCTCTGTGCCGGGTGGGATGGGGAGGGAGGAAAACTCATCATGCGCCCGCCGGGAAATCCAGAACCTCCCCAAAAAACAGGAAAGAGGGAGGAAAACTCGGGATGCGCTCGCCGGGAAATCCAGAACCTCCAGAACCTCCCGAAAAAGCGGGAACGGAGGGAAACGCGGGATGCGCTCGCCTGGAAATCCCGAAATCCCCGCGGCGGCCCCCAGGACCACCAGAACCTCCCCAAAAAGCGGGATCGGAGCGTGCCAGGGGCAGGACGTGCCCTGCTCCCACCGGCAAAGGTCAGCCCGGCTTTAATCAGCTCGGCTCATCTCTGGACGCTCTCCAGCCCCCAGAGAGTGGCGGCTGTTTGTCTGTCAGTCGCGGCTGTTCGTCTGTCAGCCGCTCCCTCACCCGGCGAGGTGAATCCCGCCCGAAAACCCGGGCCAGGTGCGCGCACCCGGGCGGGACAGCTCTCCCAGATGTTTCTGGGAGACCGGGAAGCTCTCCCGGCTTTTTGGGGAGGCCGGGAAGCTCTCCCGGTTTTTTGGGGAGGCCGGGAAGCTCTCCCGGTTTTTTGGGGAGGCCGGGAAGCTCTCCCGGCTTTTTGGGGAGGCGAGGCAGAGCCGGGTGACAGCGCGGGGTGACAGCGCGGGGACAAGCGCGGCTCGCACGCACGGACGGACGGACGGACGGACGGACCTTGTACTCCTCGGAAGCCTCGTCCACGGGCACCACGGCGTGCGGGCGGTGCTCGCGGGACCTGTCGCACACCACGCAGATGCTCCTGCGGTCGTCCTTGCAGTAGAGCTTGAGCGCCTCGCGGTGCTTGGGGCACAGCCCGTCCTCCTCCGCTCCTTTCGCCCCGCGCTGCGCGAACTGGCTGATGATCTCGGACATGTTCGCCAGCTGCCGATTGGGGCGGAAATTTTTGCTCTGGAAAACCTCCCGGCACTGCGGGCACGGGAAATCCATCTCCAGGTCCTTCCAGCTCTTGACGATGCACGCCCGGCAGAAGTTGTGGCCGCACTCGATGGACACGGGGTCCTTGAAGAACTCCAGGCACACGGAGCAAGTGGCTTCGTCCTGGAGGTTGCCGGGCAGGAACACGGCGGCCATGGCCTCTCTCCTGCGGGGCAGGAAGGGTTTCAGCGCGGCGGGGAGGGCAGCGCTGGCGCCCGGCCCCGGGGGCGGCGCTCGGCCCGGAGCGCGGCCGCTGCCCGGGGTCCCTCCCGCGGTGTCCGGTTTCGCCCGCCCAGGCACCGGACCTGGCTCTGAGGGGCGCGAAGGAAAGCAGGGACGCTGCCCATAAATCCTGAGCTTCCTGCTGGCTTTTTTTTTTTTTTTTAAATTTATTTATTTTAAATTTTTTTTCTTTTTTTTTTTTCGGGGGTGGGGGGGGTGTTTTTGGATTTTGTTTTTTGGTTGGGTTTCTTTTTTTCAGCAAGGAGGCGGTAAGACGATCCACTTTTGGGATCCAAAAAAAAATCCCCAGAACCTTTTGGGGATCCCCTCCCGTTCGGGGGTGCCACCGGCTCTGCACGGACGGAGCTGATTTATGGCCCAGCCGCTGCCGAACCCGAGCCCTGGGGCCGGCGTGGAGCAGCTGCTCCAGGCTGAGCTCCAGGAACCATCTGAGCCCTCGTTAAAATCCAGTTTCGGCCCTGAAACTCCAGTTGGGGACTCAGATGACCTGGTTGAGCTCCAGGGCTCATCGGGGGCCATAAAAAGCAACAGGAGAAAGGGAATACACGAGGATGCAAAGTCCTTAGCGAGATCTGTGCATGAGTTTCCCAAATCCACAAAGATCAAGCTCGGGATTGGGGTCCTGCACCTCAAAATAAAATAGCCTTGGCCTTCCGGAAGTATTTTCTGCAGGTTTGGAGGCGGTGCATTAAGTGGGAATGATAATTAATTTTTAATTTTTTTTCCAGGGCTGGGGTTGTCCATAACATCGTGGTTTCCACTTTTTCACCGAGTTCTTGTCAGGGCAAACCGGGACAGGAGGGAGCGATGGTCACCCGGTTACTGAGGGGGTTCAAGTTACCACGGGCTGGGAAATGTGGGATCCTCTGGAGAGCAATTTGTCTTCTCCTAATGAGGACCTGAAATCAGACCCAGTGATCCATAAATTCTGATTGGAAAGCAGCCCTTGCTTATCCAAAACCTCCGAGTCGGGGTTTTGGACACATCTGGAGCTGTGGGGGGAGATAAATCCCAGTTCCAGAGGTTCTGCTGGAGGAATTAATGAGCAAAAATGGCCCTGGGATTGTCCTGCAGAGCATTGCCGCCTCTGAGCGTGTTTATCTGCCCCTTCTCATGTATTTATGTAATTTTACATTTTTATATATTTATATATATTTATATCACTCCCTGCGGAAGGGGAATTCACCCTCTCCCACCTCCCGTATATAATTTTATATTTGTGTATATTTATATATAAAAATATCACTCCCTATGGAAGGGGTATTCACTCTCTCCTACCTCCCGTATATAATTCTCTATTTGTATGCATTTATATATATTTATATCAGTATTTATATATATTTGTATCACTCCCTGTGGAAGGGGAATTCACCCTCTCCTACCTCCCGTATATAATTCTCTATTTGTATGCATTTATATATATCTATATCAGTATTTATATATATTTATATCACTCCCTGTGGAAGGGGAATTCACCCTCTCCTACCTCCCGTATATAATTCTATATTTGTATGCATTTTTATATATTTATATCAGTATTTATATATATTTATATCACTCCCTGTGGAAGGGGAATTCACCCTCTCCTACCTCCCGTATATAATTCTATATTTGTATGCATTTTTATATATTTATATCAGTATTTATATATATTTATATCACTCCCTGTGGAAGGGGAATTCACCCTCTCCCACCTCCCGTTTCTTTCGATCTGTAAATAAACACCGGAGGGACAGAGGGACAGATGGACAAGGGACAGAGGGACAGAGGGACAGAGGGACAGATGGACAAGGGACAGAGGGACAGATGGACAAGGGACAGAGGGACAGATGGACAGAGGCACAAGCGCATGCCCAGCCCTCCCCGTGTCCCGCGTACCTCGGAGCGGAGGCGCCGGGCCGGGGCTCCCTCCCGAACCGCCCCAGTCCCGGCGGGCTTTGGCCCGGCACGGCTCGGGACGCCGCCAGCTGCGCCGCCAGCCGGGTGGCAGCGGGGTCCCAGCGGGACGGGGTCCGCGGCAGCCCCGGGCAGCGGCGGAGGAGCCCGGCCGCGGCCGCCGCCGCCTCGGACATCGCTGGGGCTGCGGCTCCTCGGTGCCCCATTTGTCCCCTCCTGTCACCGCCGCCCCCTCCCGTGTCACTCACCATTCGCTGCCCTCCCCCATCGCTGCTATGCTGGGCACCCGCCGAGGTCTTTCCCTCCTCCTCCTCCTCTTCTTCCTCCTCCTTCCCGGTTCTGCTGCTCTGCCCCGTGCCAAAGTTCTCCGTGCCAAAGTTTCTCGCGTTTCCAGCGCCTCCCTCCACCTGTCCCCAAGGCCGGAGCTTCTCCGCGGGGCTTTTAACCCTTTTCAGGAACCTCATCGCTCCTTCCGAGGGGAAGGGGCAAAAGCTTTGCCTCCCTCTTCCCAAAAACGGTGAAAAAAAAAATATTAATCTCGCTGTGCAAACTTGGGGGCAAAAGGGCAGGAACGGCCCCTGTGGGGCGTGTCCCACCTGCCACAGGTGTGTTGGTCAGGTAGGAAGAGCTTGGGAGACCCGAAGCGACAGAAGGAGGGGGGAAATGAAATGTAAATGCATCCATAAATATATGGATTAATTGGTGGATATCCAAAAATATCCGTAAATACATGGATTAATTGATGGATATCCATAAATATATGGATTAATTGCTGGGTATCCAAAAATATCCGTAAATACATGGATTAATTGCTGGATATCCAAAAATTCCATACATCTATGGATTAATTAATACATATCCAAAAATATCCATAAATATATAGATTAATTAATAGATATCCAAAAATACCCATAAATATATGGATTAAATAATGTCTACTGGACACACGCACCCCCTTTATTTCCCTCGGCTCCGAGCTGATGCTCCTCTCCCAAAATTCCCAGCCCTGCCCCGGGGTTAAAATAAATAAAACCGCCAGGGGAAGCTCCTTGGCTCGCCCTTGGGCTCGGGTGTCGGGATCGTGTTCGGGGCCGCCTGCTGCTCCCAGAGCATCGGGAATGCCGGGCCTGGAGAGCTGGAAACAGGGACAGGAGCCAGATCCAGCCCTGCCAGTGCCGAGCCCGAGGGTTTATTTTAGAGCTGAGACTAAATCAGGATGCGCAGCGGGGCCCATTTGAGAGAGAAAATGTTAGCGTTTGTGTGGGGGGCCGGGTTTTTTTATGGGAATGTCTTTTCATAAGTGTTTGGGCATAAATAGTCGGCTTGGGAATCAATCAAAATGTTGGTAGATACTGGAAGGAAAGGAGAAGAAAACCAGAAATCAAATGTCGTGTGTTCCTGTAAGCCTCACTGTGGAAATTTAAAAAACAGTGTACACTAAATTTGGACTTTCACACTTTCTGCTCAACAGCTTCATCAGGTGAGACGGTTTTGCAGAAAATTTTTTCTGGTGGCACAGGTTTATTTCTTAGCTTGCACAGTCTCAGCGGGCATCAAGAAGCGAGGATGCTCGAAAGAGGCTCCATTTTTCTACTGAGAATAATTTCAAACTCAAGACAACATTCTTTAAAGAGTTGGGGCTAGAGTTAGGGTTAGGGTTTGGGTTTGGGTTTGGGTTAGAGTTAGGGTTTGGGTTTGGGTTTGGGTTTAGGGTCAGGGTTTGGGTTAGGGTTTGGGTTTGGGTTAGGGTTTGGGTTAGGATTTGGGTTTGGGTTTGGGTTCGGGTTTGGGTTTGGGTTTGGGTTAGGGTTTGGGTTAAGGTTTGGGTTTGGGTTAGGGTTTGGGTTTGGGTTAGGGTTTGGGTTAAGGTTTGGGTTTGGGTTAGGGTTTGGGTTAGGGTTAGGTTTTGGATTTGGGTTTGGGTTTGGGTTTGGGTTAGGGTTAGAGTTAGAGTTAGAGTTAGGGTTTGGGTTTGGGTTTAGGGTCAGGGTTTGGGTTAGGGTTTGGTTTTGGGTTTGGGTTTGGGTTAGGGTTTGGGTTAAGGTTTGGGTTTAGGGTTTGGGCTTGGGTTTGGGTTTGGATTAGGGTTAGTGTTTGGGTTAGGGTTTGGGTTAGGGTTAGGGTTTGGGTTAAGGTTTGGATTTGGGTTTGGGTTTGGGTTTGGGTTAAGGTTTGGGTTAGGGTTTGGGTTTGGGTTTGGGTTTGGGTTTGGGTTTGGGTTTGGGTTTGGGTTAGGGTTTGGGTTTAGGGTTTGGGCTTGGGTTTGGATTATGGTTAGTGTTTGGGTTAGGGTTTGGGTTTGGGTTAGGGTTTGGGTTTAGGGTTTGGGCTTGGGTTTGGATTAGGTTTCGGGTTTGGGTTTGGGTTTAGGATTTGGGTTAGGGTTTGGGTTTGGGTTTGGGTTAGGGTTAGGATGGGGAGCAGTGATATTCTGGAGAAAAAGTAGCCATCCAAGACGCAGACAAAAATCGAGTGTGATTTTCTTTGACAAATCTCATTCTCGAGGCCATTTTGCAGTGAACGAGCCCCATTTTTGCCGCTGCCGAGCCCAGCCCCGGGTCAGGTGCATTCGGGGCGTCCCGGAGCCACGGTCCCGTCGCGGGGCCCGTCAGTCCCGGCGCTCCTCGCCCCACTCCTCGTTGCACAGGTCGGTCTCGCAGCAGGCGTAGCGCGAGCTCAGGCGGGACTCGGCGTCCGACGCCCGCTCCCGGCCGCAGTTGAGGGCGGAGGTGCAGCCCTGCTGGTAGTAAAGCGTCATTTTACCTGCAGGGGGGGACGAGGAAAAACAAAAACCGTGAAAATCGGATTTTTGGGGTTTTGGGGAGGAAATGCACCCCCCCCTCCTCCCAAATTAAGCCACACTTTGGTTTAATTAAGAGGAAAGGAAAATCAGACAATAAAAGGAAAAAATCTCCATGATGCACCCACTGAGACAACTCCTGCCCCCTAGAGAGGGTCTGCCCTTGGCTTAAAAACGACTTTTTGAAAGTTTTTTGAACCTTTTTAACCTCTCTGACGGGGAGGAGAGGCTGGGGAAGAGGCCAAGGAGAAGCTCCCTGCAAACCAGGTGGATTTGGGTAAAAAAAAGGGAAAAAGATCAGATTTTGGTGAACAAGGGAAGGAGATGGTGGGGAAGAAGCTCAGGAGAAGCTCCCTGCAGGTTCTGCCTGCAAACCAGGTGGATTTGGGTAAATAAAAGGGAAAAAATCAGATTTCAGTGAACAAAGAGATAAAACAGGGGAAGGAGGGGATGGGAGAAGCCCAGGAGAACCTCCCTGAGGGGAAGGAGAGGGTGAGGATGAGGAGGAGGCCAAGGAGAAGCTCCCTGCAGGTTCTGCCTGCAAACCGGGTGGATTTGGGTAAATAAAAGGGAAAAAGATCAGGTTTTGGTGAACGGAGGGATCAAACAAGGGAAGGAGAGGACGGGGAAGAGGCCAAGGAGAAGCTCCCTGCAAACCGGGTGGATTTGGGTAAATAAAAGGGAAAAAGATCAGGTTTTGGTGAACGGAGGGATCAAACAAGGGAAGGAGAGGACGGGGAAGAGGCCAAGGAGAAGCTCCCTGCAAACCGGGTGGATTTGGGTAAACAAAAGGGACAAAGATCCGATTTGGGTGAACGGAGGGATCAAACAAGGGAAGGAGAGGGCGGGCACAGCCCGGGGGACGCACCCAGGGAGGTTTTGATCAGCGCGCACTTCTCCCGGCGCTCGCAGCTCGTCACGTTGGCGCCCCGCAGGCAGCCCATCAGGGGGATCTTGTACTTGCACAGGTGGCACCGCAGGGCCTCGGCTGCGGCAGAGGGGGAAAACGGGATGAATTTTGGGGGAAAAAACGGGCAGGATCCATTAAATCTGATTTCTTTTTCTCCTGCTCACCGGCTCCGAGACACAGGAGGAGGCTCAGCCCCAGCAGGAGCAGCTTCGTGGTGGGGAAGGTCCGGGGTTCCATTGGCTCCCTGGGGTGAGAAGGGCTCGGGAATTCAGGAATTCGGGAATTCAGCTCTGGGATGAGTCCCTGCTCCCTGGGATTAGAACGGTTCAGGAATTCAGCTCTGGAAAGAGAAAGGCTCGGGAATTCAGGAATTCAGCTCTGGGATGAGTTCCCTCAGGCCCTGGCATAAGAAAGGCCCGGGAATTCAGCTCTGGGATGAGAAGGGATCAGGAATTCGGCTCTGGAATGAAAAGGGATCAGGAATTCAGCTCTGGAATGAGAAGGGCTCAGGAATTCAGCTCTGGAATGAGAAGGGCTCAGGAATTCAGGTGTGGAATGAGAAGGGATCAGGAATTCACCTCTGGGATGAGAAGGGATCAGGAATTCAGCTCTGGGATGAAAAGGGATTAGGAATTCAGCTCTGGAATGAGAAGGGATCAGGAATTCAGCTCTGGAATGAAAAGGGATCAGGAATTCAGCCCTGGAATGAAAAGGGATTAGGAATTCAGCTCTGGCATGAGAAGGGATCAGGAATTCAGGTGTGGAATGAGAAGGGCTCAGGAATTCGGCTCTGGGGTGAGAAGGGATCAGGAATTCAGGTGTGGAATGAGAAGGGCTCAGGAATTCGGCTCTGGGGTGAGAAGGGATCAGGAATTCACGAATTCACCTCTGGGATGAATTCCCTCCGTGCTCAGCCCTGGGATAGGGTGGGGAGGCAAAAAAGCAAAACCCTCCCACTTCTTTTGTTTTGTGCCTTTTGGGGCAGAACGAGCAGAGAGAAGCTTGGTTCGTCTCCTGAGATAACCCAGAAAATGGAAGTGTGGGGAATTCTGGAGAGTTTAGTGGTTTTGGTTGCGGGGAATGAAATTATTTAATGAGGAAAAAAAGCGCTTTATTGCCAAAGGCGCTGAGACAGCGCTGCAGATGAACCCGAACCAGGCGGATCTGGGTGAAGAAAAAGGGAAAAAGATCCGATTTGGGTAAAAAGGAATCAGTCGCCCAACGTGGGGCTCGAACCCACGACCCTGAGATTAAGAGTCTCATGCTCTACCGACTGAGCTAGCCGGGCTCCTGAGGGCTCTTATTTTCACTACTTTTTTACTAAAAGAAAAAGTTTCATTTGGTTTCTGTACATTATTTAAAAATTAAACCGGTTTCTGTTTCAAAAATATTAAATTGAGTATAAGAAACATAAAAGTAAAGAATATAAAACTATATGAAAATAATAAATATATATTTATGTGCTGAAATATATTTTATCTATTTATTTACTTATTATACTAGACGGTGTATTTATATATTTTATATGGATTTATACATAAATTAGACACCATATAATACATTTGTTCATCTATTTATGTATTATTATTTATACATTATTTTAAAAAATATATTTTAGATGTATCAAAGCATAGTAAAATAAAAGCATATATATAACGTATTCTATATTTTAAATATATAGGGTTATTTATTAATTTAATAATTTAATTTATAAATATTTATATATTTATATAGTTAATATTATATATTTATCTATTTATATTTAATATTATAATATTATTTATATATTATATATTATTTATATATTATTATATTATAATATTATATATTTATATATTTTAAATATATATTTAAAATATTTATTATATAAAACATATTTATTATATAAAATATATTTATTATATATTCTAAAATGCATATTTTATATATTTATTAGTCATAAAATTAATTTTAATTTAATCCATTGTTTTAAAAGTATATATTTTAGCTATATAAAAGCATACTAAAAATATATATAACATTTTTTATATATTTTTAAAAATATTGGTCATAAAAATAAAAATCCCAGTTTCTCCGCAAGTTCGAGGAGATGCTGGGATGATGCCGACGGACACGGAGCGCGCGAGGGGAGCCCCAAAATCCCCCGAAACCCCCCCAAAATGCGGTGCCTCACCCGGCCGTGCGCTCCCCGGGGCTCCCGGCGCCGCCGCCCCGCGCCCGCTTTATCCCCGCGCTGCCCTCGGGGCCTGAACGACCCCGAAACCGCGGAACAATGCGGGGAACAGCTGGACAAACAGCCGGACAGACACCTGGACAAACACCCGGACAAACCCCGGACACCGCCCCCGCTCCCTTTGTCCCCCCTCTGTCCCCGCGTCCCAAAAAAACCCCAAAATTCGGGAACCCAACCGCAAATCCCGCGCGGATTTGGGGGGACGGGGATGGAGCCGGAGCGCCCCGGGATGCCCTGAGGGGTCTTAATTAGCGGCAGGGGTAATTAGCGGTGATTAATGCCCTGTCTCGCTGCTCCCGAAGCCTTTGGGGCCGGGCCCGTCCCGGGGTTTCTGCAGCTGCCCGGGCGTGAAATTCCTGGTGTCGGTCCAAATCTGCGTTTTGGGCTAAACCCCGACATTTCTGGGTCCCAAATCCCGACTTTTCTGGGTCCCAAACCCTTCTTTTTGGGGCTCAAATCCCGACATTTCTGAGTCCCAAACCCCGACATTTCTGAGTCCCAAACCCCGACATTTCTGGGTCCCAAACCCCGAAATTTCTGGGTCCCAAACCCCGACATTTCTGAGTCCCAAACCCTTCTTTTTGGGGCTCAAACCCTGACATTTCTGGGTCCCAAACCCCGACATTTCTGAGTCCCAAACCCTCCTTTTTAGAGCAAAACTCCTCCCTTCCCGAACGTGAAATTCCTGGTACCAGTCCAAGCCCTCCGTTTTAAAAAAATTACTATATAATTAATAATAATAATAAGAATAGTAAAAAAAAAAATTTAAAAATAAATAATTAAATAAGAATAAAAATTTAATCACTAAAAATAGTTAAGGAAAGCAATTAGAGTTTGAAAAATTACAATCAATAAAGGGTAAAAATTATAATTTTTAGGTACATAAATGGGAAAAAGAAAAGAAGCAGCGCCCAACGTGGGGCTCGAACCCACGACCCTGAGATTAAGAGTCTCATGCTCTACCGACTGAGCTAGCCGGGCTCCTGACAGCTGCGGGCGGCTGCTGCTTGCCAGAACACAAATCCAAAATTAAAAATTCCAAATTTTTCGGGAATCCGGGCAGAGGACGCGGCCCCTCGTGCTGCTGCTTCCGCTGATGTTAAAACCTTTCATTAAAAAAAAAAAAACAAAACATATATACATATATTTATTATTTTAATCATAAAATCCAAAGCCTTTGATCCCTATTAAAAACATTTTTTTCCCCCTTCTAAAATTATTATTATTCCTTCCTCAATTATTATTCCCCTTTTCAAAAGTTATCCCTCCCTTTTTTCTCAAATTATAATTCCCTCTTCCAAATTACTGCTCGCTTTTACACATTATCGTTGCCCTTTTCAATTTATTTCCCTTTTTCTTTCTCTTATATATATATTTTTTTATTTTATTTTATTTTTTTTTAGTATTTTTTAATTCTTTTTTTTTTACTGCTCAATAAAAGATGGACCTCGGGCAGGTGGAAGGGGACTTCTGGCGGGAAAGGGAGAGGCACAAAAAGAGGAGAAGAGGGATAATTTGGGGGTTAGGAGATGTTAAATCCTGGAAAGATATTGAAAAAACAAAACGAAAGAAAAGAAAATTTTTTGGAGAAAACAGCTTCTTCCCTGACCGGGAATCGAACCCGGGCCGCGGCGGTGAGAGCGCCGAATCCTAACCACTAGACCACCAGGGAGCTGCAATAAAAGCTTTTACCTCTAAGATAGGACCAAAATAAAAGATTTAGGGTTAAATTCCCTGAAAAAGGGGCCTCTGCGCGTTTTTCCCCCTTTTTTTCTCACCCTCCGAGCCCTAAAATCCCCCCGATTTAACCCAAACCATCCCTGGCTCCCCCCCAGCGGCTTCTCAGGCACCTGGGAGCGCAGAAATCTCCCCAAAAAATCCCTTTTTACCCCCATTTGGGACGCCCCGTCCCGAACTAAACCAGAACTGCACAGTTTTCCCAATTTTCCCAATATCCCCAATTTTCCCAATTTTGGACTCACCCCCGTGCTTTCCACACAGGGGGAAAACACCCGAGAATCCATGGAAAAAGCAGATTTGGGGCATTCCAGCAGCTCCAGAAATCTGAAGGAGCTGTGGATGAAGGGATCGGCCAAATTCTTGCGTTTCGCGAGGATTTTTGACCTCAATTTTGCTGATTTTTTTCCCCCCAATTTTTCCCTTCAAATTCCAGCACACGGAAAAAAATAAAATCAGCCTGGATCCGGCCAGAGAAATGGGAATAAAACCAGAGGAGGGGGAAGGGGGTGAATTCTAGCAGGAAAAAAAGCCCGAATTTTCCGGAATAATGGGAAATTCGGAGCCAAAAGCTGCGACAAAAGCGGGAGGGAACGTGCTGGACACGATTTGGGATTTTTGGCTGCAATTCCAGGTCACGTCCCGAGAGCAAACAGCTCCATGCGGGAGCAGGAACGCGTGACCGCAGCGCCGCCTCCTCCTCCTCTTCCTCCTCCTCTCCCCCTTTTTTTCGGGGGGTTTTGGGGGTTTTTTGGGTTTTGGTTTGTTGGGTTTTTTTAATTTTGGAGTTTTGTGGGGGTTTTTTTGGTTTTTGGGGTTTGTTTGGTTGGTTTGGTTTGGTTTTTTGAAGTGGTTTTTTTGGGGTTTTTTTGTGGGGTTTTGGGGGGGTTTGTGGGTTTTTTTTTGCTTTTGTTTTTTATGTTTTTGGGGGTTTTGTTGTTGTTTTTTGGTTTTTGGGTTTTGTTTCGATTTGGTTTGTGTTTTGGGGTTTTTTTGTTTGGGTTTTTGGGGGTTTTTTTTGGTGTGTTTTTGTTTGTTTGTTTTTTATGGAGCCTGTCCAATTTTTTAATGAATTTTGTCCCAAAATTTCTGTGGAGAAGGGCGCTTGGTTTTCCAGCACGTCGAGATCACCCCTGTGGATGCAGCACTGAAAAATTTCTGGATTTGAACATTTTAAAAGTTAAAATTTCCTCTCCTCCTCTCCACCTTTGCCGGGGATGGACAAAATGGGAATTATCCCTACCTGTGCCATTGATAATTTGATTTTTTAATTAATTTCCCCTCTGGGAAGCAGACGCGAGAAATGAGGCGTGCACAGGAAGTGGGGAGCACAGCTGCCAGCCCACAAAGCAGCTCTAAAAACTCCCAAAATCACCCCAAAATTAACCCCAGCCGGCGAGGGGGTGGAAAAGGGAATGAATTTCCCCAAAATCAGGGTGTTTCTGCCTGGTTTCGAACCAGGGACCTTTCAGCGTGTTAGGCGAACGTGATAACCACTACACTACAGAAACCCGACTGTAAAGCGTCCGGGGGAAAAAATTCCTGGGAATTAACAAAAAAGAAAAATTTATTTTTCCTTTTATTGGCATTTTTCTACATCCATTGTCCCTTTTTTTCCTTCTTTGCTTCCAGGTTTTTTTCCCCCAAAACCCACCCGGATCTCCCTCCCGAGGCTGCGCGCCACCAAAAGCCCCCAAAAACGCCCAGATTTGGGTCACCAGAGAAGGAACTGCGGAATTAAAACCATTTCAGACACCCCAAAACGCAGAAATGTCGAGGCCAAAGTTTCTTTACTCCGGCTGGCCGAACCCGAGCGGAATCGCTCGGAATTGGGGTTTATAATTTGTGCGCCCCGCAAAACGACCCCAATCCTATGAAGCCGGAAAATTAAGGGGGGAAAAAAAATAAAAATTAAAAAAAATATAGAATAGAATGGAATGGAATGGAATAGAATAGAATAGAATAGAATAGAATAGGAGTAAAATAAAATAAAATAAAATAAGAAGTAATAAGAAGAAATAAAATAAAATAAAATAAAATAAAATAAAATAAAATAAAATAAAAATAATATTTAAAATATAATATTTTAGGAAATAATAAAAATAAAAATAAAAATAAAAATAAAAATAAAAATAAAAATAAAAATAACAAAACCCACAAAACCAAAGCGAAACAAAACAAAAACAATACCACCAAAATAGCGACTGTTTCTGCCCGGTTTCGAACCGGGGACCTTTCGCGTGTGAGGCGAACGTGATAACCACTACACTACAGAAACGCTGCGCTTGGGTTTTTTTGCCTTTTTTGTGCAACACTGAGCCCCCAAATTCCCTCAGGCTGTTCCTGAAAATTTCCAAATCCTGGGAGAAAATCTCCCCTAGTAGCTTTGGATTCCCTCATCACTTTTAATTCATTCCCTTTTCGCTTTTCGTTCATTTTTCTTACAACTTTAATTCCTTTATCCCTTTTAATCCCAGCTGCGTTTGTGAAGGGCCTAAATGAATTGCAAAAAGAACCAAAACCCCCCACAAAATTGTGCCAAAACCGGTGGATTTTGTCAGATTCTGAACCAGGGAGATTTCAGGTGAAATCACGGACATTTGGGGCAGCCTGAGGTTAAAAAATATGATTTTTTTAAGAATTTAGAATTTTTTTTCCTGATCAGGAATCAGAGCCACGGCTGTGAAAGTGAAGGATCCTCACCACTAAACCACCAGGGAGGACAATTTTAAGATAAATCCTATTGTTTAAATTAATTTTGCTATTTTAATTTAGTATATTTTATCATTTTTATTGTTTTCCTGGTTTTCATTGATTCTCTTATTTTCTTGAATTATTATTGGGGGGGGGAAATTTTAAAATTAAATTTAGTTCATTTAAAATTAAATGTTAATGAATTTAAAATTAATTTCGAGTTCTCCATTGTTTTTCCTGGGTTTGATTCTTTCCAGACCACCTGAGGCTGAGGGGGAAGAGCAGATTCGGGGCGTTTTGTTGGGTGTAAAAAAATCGCCGTGAATGGTAAAATTTGGGCTGAAATCAGCTCCCTGGTGGTCTAGTGGTCAGGATTCGGCGCTTTCACCGCTGCGGCCCGGGTTCGATTCCCGGTCAGGGAACTCGGAATCCAAATTTTCCTTAAAAATCAAACTGAATTCCTCAATTCCAGCCGATTTTGTCACTTTGGAAAGGGAGCGGCCACTCCAAATCCAAGGAATTTTAAGGCATTTCAGCCATTGCTGGGGCAATCATATTCCCAGATTTTCCTGGGAGTGAAATTTTGGAGATATCGGTTTGTCCGCAGGGAAAATATTTATGTATGAATAAATAAACTTTTATATTTAAAGTTTTAAACTTTTCTTTATGTAGAAGCTTTATATTTTTAATAAATAAAAGTTTTAAATATTATAAATTTATATATCATCTACATATTTATATAAATATAAAGTTTATATATAAATAAAATAGAAAAATAATATAAACATAGAATTAAAAAGAATATAAAATATATAAATAATATAATATATAAATATATAAACTAAAATAAACCAGTTCAGAGTTATAAACACGGATTTTTACCAGCACCAGGTAAGGGAGTAAAAATTAAACACTTTCGCTCTATAAATACACGTCTTTTTTTTTTTTTCCTTTTGCCGTCATGGCCGTGAAGGAATCTGAAAGAAAATTGAGACACAAAAATTGTTTAAAATTAACAATTCAGGTGCTGTTTCTGCCCGGTTTCGAACCGGGGACCTTTCGCGTGTGAGGCGAACGTGATAACCACTACACTACAGAAACGCGCCGTGTTCAGCGTTTCGAACCTACCACCCTCAAAAGTAAAAAAAACCAGAAACAATATAAAAATAAAATCAAAAAAACAATAAAAAACCCCAAAAAACCAAAAAACGAGCACTTTTCCCGCAGAATTTCCAGGCAGAATCTGCGCCGGCCCCAGAGGCCGCGGGGATTTGACCCAGGCCGGAAGTTTCTACAGACGGGTTTGGATCGCCCAGGGGGAATTGGCAGAAAGTCCAAGAATTGCCGGGAGGGAGAGGCGTTTTAGAGGCGTTTTTTCAGCCTTTTTCACCCCAAAAGGACCCACCCGGCTGCCGAGGGATTCAGGGGAAAAAGGGTGAAATTTTATAATTGGTAAATTAAAAAAAAAGAACATT
The DNA here is from genome assembly GCF_023055355.1 of Agelaius tricolor. Lineage (NCBI taxonomy): Eukaryota > Metazoa > Chordata > Aves > Passeriformes > Icteridae > Agelaius > Agelaius tricolor. Next base: position 67,348 of record NW_027269387.1, on the reverse strand, counting down.
AACGCAAGGCCCGGCTAGCTCAGTCGGTAGAGCATGAGACTCTTAATCTCAGGGTCGTGGGTTCGAGCCCCACGTTGGGCGCTGCTTCTTTTCTTATTTTCTCCCCTCATCACCTAAACCTGATCTTATTCTTTCTTTATTTATTGTAGTTTTAAAATTAATAATTTTTCTAAATTATTGTTATTTTAAAAATTATACTTCTTCCCTTACCATTCCCTAATTTTTTAAAATTACAATTTTTAAAAGTTATTACCTCAGGTATTATTATTTCATTCTTCTTCAAGCCATTCCTCCTTTTTGAAATTATTTCCTTATTAAATCCTTTTTGCTTTATAAATTATTTTTCCTTTTAAAATAGAAATATAATATAATATAATATAATAATAATGTACTATAAATATATTTTTATATATATAAATATATATTATACTAATATAATTCCGATAATAATAATAGTAATAATAGTTGTCATCATCGCTCCTTTTAAAATTACTAATATTATGCCGAATTTTCCTATTTTTATTCTGTGAGAATGATTGTTCATTTTAGGAAGCATTATTCCATTTTGAAATCCTTTCCCCCTCAACTACTATTCCTTTTTAAATTAATTTTTTTTACTTTTAACAACCGCTGTTATTCTGTTTTTAATAATTAACTCTTATTAGTATTTTAAAAGGCTACACAAAGCACCAGACCAAAAAAAAAAAGTAAAATCGAACGGGCCCCCCCCAAAAAAAAAAAAAAAACCTAAATATCCGATTTGCTCTGTTTTGCCCAAAATTCGTGCCGTCAGGATGGCCGAGTGGTCTAAGGCGCCAGACTCAAGGACATTCCTTCTCTCGAGAATTCTGGTCTCCTCATGGAGGCGTGGGTTCAAATCCCACTCCTGACAGCGCTGAATTTTTTAAAATTATTTTTAAAAAATACCACTTTTTGCTCCTATGCTTTCCCTTTTTCAAATTATTATTCCTTCATAAATTATTATTTCCGTTTTCTAAATTGTTACTTACCTTTTAAAATCATTATTCCCATTTTCAAAGCATTAATCTCCTTCTAAAAGTTATTTTTCCTCTCTAAAATTACTATTCCTTTTCCAATTATTATTCCTCTTTTTAAAAGTATTCATCCCCTTTTCTCAAATTATTATTCCGTTTATCAAATGGTCGTTCGTTTTTCAATCTTTTCCCCCTTTTCCATATTGTTGCAATTTTTTAAATTTTTGAAATTACTCCCCGTAAATAATCCTAATGAAAAAAAAACCAATTCACCCCTCAATGATGGCCATTAATTAATTTCAGTATTCAACTGCAATTATTTTAGCACAGCTGGTAAACGCCCTTCATATAAACGTCACGAACAAACAGTTCAATTAGCATTATTGTTTTATTATTTATTTATTCATTGCTCGGTAACAGAAGGCGCCGGGGCAGGAGGAAGGGGGCGAGGCACAAAAAAGAGGAGAAAAAGGGTGTTTTGGGGGTTAGGAGATTATTTAAATATTAGTAAATTTTTCCAAAAAAATGAACTTTTTTAGCGAAAGTAAAAGCTCATTCCCTGACCGGGAATCGAACCCGGGCCGCGGCGGTGAGAGCGCCGAATCCTAACCACTAGACCACCAGGGAGCTCTACAAGGCACCCTATCTGTCAAAACACGGCCTAAACAAATAAATTTTGGGTTGGATTTGCTAAAAAAAGGGATTTTGTGTGTTTTCTCTCTTCCTCTTCTCACCCTCAAAACGGTAAAAGCTTCTCCCAACCCCCGAACCAACATTCCTCTGAATTCTCCTTGCAGAAAAGTGGAGATGATGGAAATTATGGAGAAAATTAGAGAGAAACGATGGAGAAAATCATCGAGAAAATCATCGAGAAAATAATGGAGGAATTATGGAGAAAATTATCGAGAAAGTTACGGAGAAATTATGGAGAAATGATGGAGAAAATCATGGAGGAATTATGGAGAAATTATGAACAAAATTATCGAGAAAATTATCGAGAAATTATGGAGAAAATAATGGAGAAAATTATCGAGAAATTATGGAGAAATTATGGAGAAATGATGGAGGAAATTATGAAGAAATTATGGGGAAAATAATGGAGAAATTATGGAGAAAATAATGGAGAAATTATGGAGAAAATAATGGAGAAAATTATCAAGAAATGATGGAAATGATGGAAAAATTATGGAAGAATGATGGAGAAATGATCGAGAAATGAAGGAAATGATGGACAAATGATGGAGAAACGATGGAAACGATGAAGAAATGATGGACAAACAATAGAAGAATGCAGTTTCCCACCCGAACCCCCGCCCATCTGACTGCCCCAGCTCGGGGGCTCAGGGGCACAGCCTGAAGCAGCACCCCCTGCCCAGGCAGAGCAGGGGCAGCAGCTCCTCGCCCCCAAACCTCGCCGCGGGGTACGCGAACATCGGCACCTCCCTCCGCACGTCAAAAAACGCCACGCGCCCGCCCTCGCAGTCCACGTAGACCCCGACCGCCTCGGGGGCCTCGGGGAGGGAAATGGGGACGCTGGGCGAGGCCAGAGCCTGGCACTGGCTGCCGCACCGCCCCACGGCCCAGATCCCCCGCTCGGGCCTGACGCTGACCCGGCCCTTCCTGGCCACGGACGCCCTGGCGACGCCCAGGGCCCAGGCCGAGCCCTGGCACACCTGAACCTCCCAGTAGTGGCGGCCACAGGTGAAGCCCTCGCGGGCCAGCACGCAGCGGGAGGAGTCGAAGCGTTTGGGGTGGTCGGGGATGTTCCTGCGGGCGTCGTCCCAGCGGACGCATTTCCCGTCCTCGCTCAGGGCCAGGCGCGGGTGGGCGGTGTCGGGGTCCAGCGTCAGGGTGACTGCAGAGGGAGCGAGGCAGGGTTGGGGGTCTGGCCCCTCGAGAGGTTTGGGGTGGGTTTGTGCCACTTTTCCCCACCTGGGAGGCTCCAGGTGTGGTTTGATGAACACACGTGGGATTGGGTTAGGCTTAGGCTTAGATTTAGGCTTAGGGTTAGGGCAGAAAAGCCAGCATGGGGAGAAAATGATGGAGAAAATGATCGAGAAGTGATGGAGAAATGATGGAGAAATGACGGAGAAATGATGGAGAAAATAATGGAGAAAGTGATGGAGAAAATGATGGAGAAAAGATGGAGAAAAGATGGAGAAATGACGGAGAAATGATGGAGAAAATAACGGAGAAAGTGATGGAGAAAATGATCGAGAAATGATGGAGAAAAGATGGAGAAATGACGGAGAAATGATGGAGAAAATAACGGAGAAAGTGATGGAGAAAATGATCGAGAAATGATTGAGAAATGAGGGAGAAATTATAGAGAAAATAATGGAGAAATGATGGAGAAAATAACAGAGAAAGTGATGGAGAAAATGATCGAGAAATGATTGAGAAAACGATTGAGAAATGATGGAGAAAATAATGGAGACATTATAGAGAAATTACGGGAGAAAATGATTGGGAAATGATGGAGGAAATGACGGTGGAAATGATGGAGAAATTATGGAGAAAATTATCGAAAAATGATGGAGAAAATGATGGAGAAAATGATGGAGAAATTATGGGAAAATTATGGGAAAATTATGGAGACATTATGGAGAAACTATGGGAAAATGAGGCTCTGGAGTGTGGGGGTTTTGCTGCTCATTTGGGGGCATCTTGGGGGCTTTCCTTTCCGAAGTTTCCACGTGGAAATTTCTGGAATTTCCGCCTTTTGAGGGGTGATTTCCAAAGGTGGTACTGGCACAGAGCCCGCCCCCTTTCCCTGGTCCCTGCCTACCTTGGAATTTCCTCAGCATCTCCTTGAGGGTGAGATTTTCCTGGGGCAGCCCTGTGGGTTCCTCTGCCGGCTCCGCCGAGGTCTCCACCGGCTCAGGGGCACTCTCCTTCTCCAGCCTGGAAACCGGGAAAAGAATTTTTCCACAAAAATCCGGAGTGGTGGGGCTGGAGAAGCAGCTGGGAAGGCTTGAAAGGCCCCTTCCGACCCAAACCACCCCAAATTTCCACCATTTCACAACTCCTTTCCCGTCAGGTTTTTGGCATCTCCAGGAGGTTTTTGGGATCTGCTCCTCCTGGAGAACATTTTCTGACCCAGCCACGGCTGGTGAAGCTCCGGATGGGGAAGATTTTTTACCAGCGGGAATGGGGGAATAAAAACAACTTTCCTTGTCCAATTTCCTCCTTCCCGCCCCGTCAGTGTGAAGGGGACACAATCAGATCTGCTAAAAGGGTGTAAAATTCTAACTCCCAAAACTCCAACTCCCAAAATTCCAGCTCCCAAAATTCCAATTCCCAAAATTCCAACTCCCAAAATTCCAACTCCCAAAATTCCCATTCCCAAAATTCCAACTCCCGAAATTCCAACTCCCAAAATTCCAACTCCCAAAATTCCAGCTCCCAAAATTCCAACTCCCAAAATTCCAATTCTCTCGGAATTTAACCCCTTTTAGCCGCTGTTTCTGAGGAGGAAACCCCCGTCCCTCCAGGGGCAGGGAGGGTTTTTCACGGGTCAGAGCGCGGCCGCAGCAGCGCTGGAGGCTCCTCCGCCCCTCCGGAGGCTCCTGACCCCGGGGTCTCCGCCATCCAGAACGGGAACTTCTGTGGCGTCCCGGCCTCGTCCCGCGCCCACCTCACCGCGGGCCAGGCGGTGCTGGGGCCTTTGGGGTCCCACCAGCCAAACGAGAACGCACCAGGAACGCAGGCGAGGAGCCACGAACCTGCTCAGGATGTCTCTGCTGTCCTGCAGGGGAGAGACGGACGGACGGACAGACGGACAGACAGACGGACGGACAGGCGGACGGACAGACGGACGGGCAGGTCAGGGCAGGGCAGGGCAGAGCCGGCCTGGGGTGAGCACCCAGGGGTGACCCTGCGGGGATTCCGGATCTGCGGGAATTCAGGCGAGGTCACGGCGGCCCCGATGAGCGGTTGGGTTATCGGCACCATCGCCCCGCCCGGGGTGGGCGTGGCGGCTGCTAATTAGCATATCCGCTCATTTGAATGTTTGGCTGTTTGAATATATGAGTGCTTGGATGTTTGGATGTTTGAATATACGGGTGCTTGGATGTCGTTTGGATGTTTGGCTGTTTGGCTGTTTGAATATATGAGTGCTTGGATGTTGTTTGGATGTTTGGCTGTTTAAATGTTTGGGTGTTTGAATGATTGGATGTGTTTAAATATTTGGATGTTTGAAAGTTTGTTTGTTTGAATGTTTGGCTGTTTGAAAATTTGGATACTTGAAGATACGGGTGTTTGGATGTTTGGATATTTGAAAATTTGGGTGTTTGAATGTTTGGCTGTTTCGATGTTTTGGTGTCTAAATATTCGGATATTTGAATGTTTGGATATTTGAAAGTTTGGCTGTTTGGATATTTGGCTGTTTGGATATTTGGCTGTTTGGATGTTTGGCTGTTTGGCTGTTTGAATATTGCAACATTTGAATGTTTGAATTTTTTTATATTTGATTATTTAATTTTCAATTAACTGCTTTGGTGGCAACCTCCAGACCAGGCATTGCTGGGGGGCTCACCTGGACAGGTGAGCTGGGCCCTGGGGGTCATCCATGACATTCCAGCGCTGGGGTGACTTTGTGGGCATTAAAGGGAATAATTCAGGTGGAAAAAATGAGTTTAAAAGGATTTTTTTATATCTCCAGGTTGGAGAAGCACAGCCCAGGGGAAGGCGTCTTTGCCGCGGCTCTGTGAGGCCGCTTCCCGCCCAAACCCGGGATTCTGTCCGGCATTTGAGGCCCCTTCCTGCCCAAATCCGTTCGGGATTTGTTTTTCTGGCCTCACCTGCAGCAGCTCCCAGGGCGGCTGCCGGCACTTCTCCTCCAGCTGCTGGATCTGCCGCCCCAGGCCGGAGATCTGCTCCGAGAGCCGGCCCGCGCTCTCCTCCCGCCGCCGCGCGATGTCCCGCTCCAGCCGCGCCAGCCGCGCCAGGAGGAGCCGCTCCTGCCCCTCCAGGAGCTGCCGCAGCTCCCGCACCCGGCACCGCAGCCGCTGCCGCTCCGCCTCCACCCGCTCCTGCCACGGGAACACCGGGAGCGGCTGGGACCGGGCGGGAAACGGCAGCGGGGTGGGCGGGAGGGGCGTTTGACACCGCCAGGGCTCGCGCAAAGCCCGGGGACTATCCACAGAATTCGTAATTTTTTTTTTTTAATTTTAAAAAATTTTATATTTTAAAATATATAAATATATAAATATATATAATATATATTATATATTATATATATAATATATATAATACATATTATATATATAATATATAATATATAAATATAAATATATAAATATATAATATACAAATATATACATATATAAATATATACATATATAATATATAAATATAGTTAATATAAATATTTATATAATATATAAAATATATACATTATATATTTTATATATTATATATAATATAATATATTATATGCTATATATTATATATTATATAATTTTTAATATATGTTATATATTTATATATATTATATATTATATATATATATTATATATTTTTAATATATATGTGTGTGTTTTCGGGGTTTTTTTGGGGGGGCGGGATCTGCCATTTCTAGGCGGCGATCGCTGGCAAAGCGTTTTCCCATGGCCCGTAAACTTTGCACCCGAAAAAGGCTCCGGACCTTTGGACGAGGGAAGGTGCAAAATAAACCCATAAACAGATTAGTCATTGTTAGAGGTCAGGGAAAGGGAAAACAGGGAAAAAAAAATAAAAACAAAAAAGAAAGATGCGATTGGGGCGATTCCCGTTTTTCTGGGGAATCTGGGGATGTGCCCCACTTGTGAGCACGTGGAAGGAGGCGAAAATCCTGGGAAAAAATCCAGGTTTGGGTTGGATATCACGGGGGGGAATTTCCTCGCCGTGAGGGCGGTGGCGGGCACGGGCAGCCCAGGTGTGCCCAGGTGCGCCCAGGTGTGCCCAGGTGCGCCCAGGTGTGCCCAGGTGCGCTCAGGTGCACCCAGGTGTGCCCAGGTGCGCTCAGGTGCACCCAGGTGTGCCCAGGTGCGCCCAGGTGAGCCCAGGTGTGCCCAGGTGCGCCCAGGTGTGCTCAGGTGTGCCCAGGTGCGCCCAGGTGTGCCCAGGTGTGCCCAGGTGTGCCCCAGGTGTGCCCAGGTGTGCCCAGGTGTGCCCCAGGTGTGCCCAGGTGCGCCCAGGTGTGCCCAGGTGCGCCCAGGTGTGCCCAGGTGTGCCCAGGTGCGCCCAGGTGCGCCCGCAGGGACAAGGGAAGCGTCACCCACCAGCAGCTCCGAGCTCTTCCCTTCCTCCGCCGCTTTCAGCCCCAGCATCTTCTCTCTCCTGTCCCTGAGGATCTGCGCGTGAGCCTGGAGTTTCTCCTGGGCGGGGGAGAAGCGCCAGCACCGGCTCGGAGCCGTTTTCTCCGCCCGGTGATGCCGGGAGCGCGGGTCGGGCGGGCCCGGGCGCGGCTGTGGCCCAGCGGGCGGAAAGCGCGGAAAACCCGGACTTTTCCAAGGAAAACCGCGCTCCCCCGGCCTCCCTCTCCTCCCTCATCCCCAGGAGCGCCCGCACCTGTCCCACCTTGTGCTCCTGCGCCGCTTCCTCGATGGGGACGGCGGCGTGCAGCCGGTGCTCCGGGGAGCGGCGGCACTCGCGGCACACGGGGCTCTGCTCCTCCTCGCAGAACAGCTTCAGAGCCTCGCCGTGCTTCGGGCAGAGCCTCTCCCCGCGCCGGGCTCGGCCCCTGAGGCTGAGGCGCTGCGCGATGCGGATGATGCCGGCCAGCTCCGCGTTGGGCCTCAGGCTGCGCTCCGGGGCCGCCTCCCGGCAGCGCGGGCACGGGAAGCTGTCCCGGGAGCTCCGCCAGCAGCGCTCGATGCACGCCCGGCAGAAGTTGTGGCCGCAGTGGATGGACACGGGCTCCTGGAAGAGCCCGAGGCACAGCGGGCACGAGGCTTCGGCGCGGAGCTCGGCCATGGCCGGCACCGGACCGGCTCCGCCTCGGGTCCGCCTCGGGTCCGCCGCGGTTCGGCCTCGGGTCCGCCTCGGGTCCGCCTCGGTTCGGCCGCGGTTCCGCCGCGGTTCCGCCTCCCCCGGGGCCGCGGTGGCTCCGCTTCCTGCCGGTGCTGCGGGCAGAGAGCGAGAGCGGAGAGCGGAGCCGAGATGAGCCGGGCTCGGCGCCGGGCGTGGCCCGGGGCGGTTTGGCACTGGGGCTGATACCGGGCTTAGCACCGGGTTTGGCGCTGGGGCTGATACCGGGCTTGACACCGGGTTTGACAGCAGGTCTAATACCGGGTTTGACACCAGATTTGACACCGGGTTTGGCACTGGGTCTAATACTGAGCTTGCTACCGGCTTGTTTGGGTCTAATACTGGGCTTGGCACCGGGTCTAATTCCAGGCTTGACACTGGGTTTGATACCAGGTCTAATCCCGAGCTTGGCACTGGGTGTTGCACCTGGTTTGGCACCGGGTCTAATACCGGGCTTGACACTGGGTTTGATACCGGGTCTAATACTGGGCTTGGCACCGGGCTTGGCACTGGGTCTAACACTGGGTTTGGCACTGGGTCTAATATCGGGTTTGACACTGGGTCTAACACTGGGTTTAGCACTGAGTCTAATCCCGGGCTTGGCACCAGCTTCATTCATCATTGACCGGCTTGGCTGGAATCCACCCCCAGCCCCCTTTTCACTCCTTTTTCCCCCAAAAATCACCCAGGGAAAGAGAGAGGCTGCCCCAGGCCTCCCCTCGAGGTCCGAACCAGGCACCAGCCTGGTTTCGCTGCTTTCAATGTATTTGTTTTAAATTTACTCATTGATAAATTTAATTTACACACGTGTTTAATTCATTGAGTCGCCCCTTGTTCATTAATTGACGGGCACGGCGTGGGGACAGAGCTCGGAGCAATTCTTGGCTCACCCTTTTCTGCTCATTCCCCATTTTTCAGCATCCCTAAATTATTCCAAACCCAAACCCCCCCACGCCTACGTGTGCAGCTACCAGCACTTTTATCACTTTTATTCAAAAATAATTTTATTGTTCCTTTCACTTCTCCTTTTACACAGGAAATCGCTTCTCTCACGGCTCGGGGCTGACCACAGACCTTCCTATTTTTAACTTTATTTTTGACTTTCCTTTTTGTCCAAGAGCCCCCCCGGACAAGTGCAGAAGCCACCGGAAACTCGGGGCTGGTACCGAAGTGATGATTTTCATTTTTTCTTTTTTTTTTTTTTTTATTTTTTTACACCTTTTTTTTTGCCTTTTTTTTTTTTTTTTTGAGGACATCGGTCAAAAACTCACCCACCGTTAATTCTGTGAGAGAGTTTTTTGGGGGTTCTGGGTTTTCCGGTGCTCGGAACACTCAGACTGAAAACTGGGGGGCGGATGGGTGCTGAAAACACCTTTTTTTTTTTACTTTTTTTTTTCTTTTTTTTTTGGTTAATTTGGGGCTAAGGTTGATTTATTGGGGAGTGAGCCGTGCAAAGCGGGATGGATCAGGATCCCCTTTCCCTCCTGGATTATCCGTGTAATTGGTGATTATCCGGGTGCGACCGCCGTGAATTCTTGGGCTCAAGAAGGAGCTGGAGGCTCGGGTTTAACCGGCACGGAGGGATTTGCTCAGTGCCGGAAATAAAATAAAAATCCAAGGAAAATAAAATCACCAATCCGAGTTTTTCTGCAGGATTTTGATCAATTTCTTCAAGGTGCGGGTGGGTCCAGGAATGGGAGCAACCTGCCGCCTTTTCTCGCCGTTTCAGGGAAAAATGTACCTCGATAAAAATTTCTTAAAATCTAAATTTTAATTTAAAAAGAAATAATCCAAGGACAAGGGTGGGAGGTTCCAGCCTGATGGATGCGGGTCCCTCCATCCTCAGCCCCAACGGGCCCCAGAATTTTGGGGTCAAATCAGGAGGATTTTGGCCACCTCCCACCCTCCATCCCCAGCCCCACCGGGGGCAGAATTTTGGGGTCAATCGGGAGGATTTTGGCCACCTCCCACCTTCCATCCTAAGCCCCAGGATTTTGGGGTAAATCGGGAGGATTTTGGCCACCTCCCACCCTCCATCCTCAGCCCCAGGATTTTGGGGTAAATCAGGAGGATTTTGGGCACCTCCCACCCTCCATCCCCAGCCCCAGGATTTTGGGGTCAATAGGGAGGATTTTGGCCGCCTCCCACCGTCCATCCCCAGCACCAGAATTTTGGGGTCAATCAGGAGGATTTTGGCCACCTCCCACCCTCCATTCTCAGCCCCACCGGGGGCAGAATTTCGGGGTAAATCAGGAGGATTTTGGGCACCTCCCACCCTCCATCCCCAGCCCCACCGGGGGCAGAATTTTGGGGTAAATCAGGAGGATTTTGGGCACCTCCCACCCTCCATCCCCAGCCCCACCGGGCGCAGAATTTTGGGGTAAATCAGGAGGATTTTGGCCGCCTCCCACCCTCCATCCCCAGCCCCACCGGGGGCAGAATTTTGGGGTAAATCAGGAGGATTTTGGCCACCTCCCACCCTCCATCCTCAGCCCCAGGATTTTGGGGTAAATCAGGAGGATTTTGGGCACCTCCCACCCTCCATCCTCAGCCCCACCGGGGGCAGAATTTTGGGGTAAATCAGGAGGATTTTGGGCACCTCCCACCCTCCATCCCCAGCCCCACCGGGGGCAGAATTTTGGGGTAAATCAGGAGGATTTTGGCCACCTCCCACCCTCCATTCCCAGCCGCACCAGAGGCAGGATTTTGGGGTAAATCAGGAGGATTTTGGCCACCTCCCACCTTCCATCCTAAGCCCCAGGATTTTGGGGCCAATCGGGAGGATTTTGGCCACCTCCCACCCTCCATCCTCAGCCCCAGGATTTTGGGGTAAATCAGGAGGATTTTGGGCACCTCCCACCCTCCATCCCCAGCCCCACCGGGCGCAGAATTTTGGGGCCAATCAGGAGGATTTTGGCCACCTCCCACCCTCCATCCCTAGCCCCAGGATTTTGGGGTCAATAGGGAGGATTTTGGCCGCCTCCCACCGTCCATCCCCAGCACCAGAATTTTGGGGTAAATCAGGAGGATTTTGGGCACCTCCCACCCTCCATCCCCAGCCCCACCGGGGGCAGGAAGGCGACGCCTCCCCCGGCGCGGGGGGAACCGAAAGCGGCGGCGGCGGCGGCGGCGGCCCCGGGCAGCGCCATGGAGGAGCTGCCGGGCGAAGCCTCCTGCCCCATCTGCGGCGAATATTTCCGCGAGCCCGTGTCCATCCACTGCGGCCACCACTTCTGCCGGGGCTGCATCGAGCGCTGCTGGGAGTGGCCCACGGCGGGGTTCGCCTGCCCGCGCTGCCGGGACACGGCCCCGCAGCGGAGCCTCCGCCCGAGCCGGGAGCTGGAGCGGGTGCTGGAGCTCGCCCGGCGCCTGAGCCGCGGGGAAGCGCTGGGGACCGAGGATGAGGAGGATGAGGAGGGGGAAATGTGCCAGAGGCACCGGGAGCCGCTGGAGCTCTTCTGCAAGGAGGACGGGGCGCTGCTGTGCGCGATCTGCCGCGAGTCGCGGGCGCACCGGGCACACGCGGTGCTGCCGCTGCCGGAGGCCGCGCGGGACTTCGAGGTAATTTCGCTTCCCACCCAAAAATGTCGCCCCCGGAGCCTTGAAGGGGTCGGGACACGCTCGGCGGCCTCCGCTCTCTCTGTTCTCCGCCCAGCCTGGAGGGATCGGGGTCTTCATCCAATTCGCGCTCCTCATCCTCCTCCCTGCCGCGGAATCCCGGCCGCTGTGCGGCTCCAGCGCCCGGCGGGCACCAAACCCCCAAATCTGCAGGAATGTGGGCAAAAAGAGCGGGACGATTTTCCCGGAGCCCAAATCCTCAGATCTGCAGGAATGAGGGCAAAAAGACCGGGATGATTTTCCCGGACCCCATCCCTAAATCTGCAGGAATGCGGGCAAAAAGAGCGGGACGATTTTCATGGAGCCACCCCTAAATCTGCAGGAATGTGGGCAAAAGAGCGGGATTTTTTTCCTGGAGCCCACCCCTAAATCTGCAGGAATGCGGGCAAAAAGAGCGGGACGATTTTCCCGGAGCCCATCCCTAAATCTGCCAGAATGTGGGCAAAAAGAGCGGGACGATTTTCACGGAGCCCAAATCCTCAGATCTGCAGGAATATGGGCAAAAAGAGCGGGATTTTTTTCCTGGAGCCCACCCCTAAATCTGCAGGAATGCGGGCAAAAAGAGCGGGATGATTTTCCCGGAGCCCAAATCCTCAAATCTGCAGGAATGTGGGCAAAAAAGAGCGGGACGATTTTCCCGGAGCCCATCCCTAAATCTGCAGGAATGAGGGCAAAAAGAGCGGGATTTTTTTTTCCCGGAGCCCATCCCTAAATCTGCAGGAATATGGGCAAAAAGAGCGGGACGATTTTCATGGAGCCCAAATCCTCAAATCTGCAGGAATGAGGGCAAAAAGAGCGGGATGATTTTCCCGGAGCCCAAATCCTCAAATCTGCAGGAATGCGGGCAAAAAGAGCGGGATGATTTTCATGGAGCCCATCCCTAAACCTGCAGGAATGAGGGCAAAAAAGAGCGGGATTTTTTTCATGGAGCCCAAATCCTCAAATCTGCAGGAATGTGGCCAAAAATAGTAGGATTTTTTTCCAGGAGCCCACCCCTAAATCTGCCGGAATGCGGGCAAAAAGAGCGGGATGATTTTCCCGGAGCCCAAATCCTCAAATCTGCAGGAATGCGGGCAAAAAGAGCGGGATGATTTTCCTGGAGCCCATCCCTAAATCTGCCGGAATGCGGGCAAAAAGAGCGGGATGATTTTCCCGGAGCCCAAACCCCCAAATCTGCAGGAATGCGGGCAAAAAGAGCGGGACGATTTTCATGGAGCCACCCCTAAATCTGCAGGAATGTGGGCAAAAGAGCGGGATTTTTTTCCTGGAGCCCACCCCTAAATCTGCAGGAATGTGGGCAAAAAGAGCGGGACGATTTTCCCGGAGCCCATCCCTAAATCTGCCAGAATGTGGGCAAAAAGAGCGGGATGATTTTCCCGGAGCCCAAATCCTCAAATCTGCAGGAATGAGGGCAAAAAAGAGCGGGACGATTTTCCCGGAGCCCATCCCTAAATCTGCAGGAATGAGGGCAAAAAGAGCGGGATTTTTTTCAAGGAGCCCACCCCTAAATCTTCAGGAATATGGGCAAAAAAGAGCGGGATTTTTTTCATGGAGCCCATCCCTAAATCTGCAGGAATGCGGGCAAAAAGAGCGGGACGATTTTCCCGGAGCCCAAATCCTCAAATCTGCCGGAATATGGGCAAAAAGAGCGGGATTTTTTTAATGGAGCCCATCCCTAAATCTGCAGGAATGTGGACAAAAAGAGCGGGAATTTTTTTAATGGAGCCCATCCCTAAATCTGCCGAAATGCGGGCAAAAAGAGCGGGACGATTTTCCCGGAGCCCATCCCTAAATCTGCAGGAATGTGGGCAAAAAGAGCGGGATGATTTTCCCGGAGCCCAAATCCTCAAATCTGCAGGAATATGGGCAAAAAGAGCGGGACGATTTTCATGGAGCCCAAATCCTCAAATCTGCAGGAATGCGGGCAAAAAGAGCGGGATTTTTTTTTTTCATGGAGCAGGGAGGACAAACGGAGCTGCCCGCGCTCCAGCCCCTGCCCAGAGCGAGGTTTTGAAGCCGTCCCAGTCTCCAGAAAATTTGGATTTTCGTTTTTCCTTCCCTCAGGAGCAAATCCAGGCTGAGCTGCAAACCCTGGAGGACGAGAGGGACAAACTCCTGGAGCTGCGGGAGGCTGAAATGAGGAGAATCTGGGAGTGTTTGGTAAATGCTGGAGCGGAGGGGGGTGGTTTATTAAAAATACGGATATTGATCTAGTGCCGATAGCCAAGAGTGATGGACAAAAACTCTGAGAGTTCAAAGTTAGAAAGTTTATTTAGAATTTAGTTAGAATGTTTATTTCAGGACGGGTCTCAAATGCACACCGCAATTTACAGGTGATTACTGAGTCCTTTTATCTACACAAATACTGAATACCCAAAATACAAATTCATACTCATAACTTTGGTACAAAATCCCAGTCCCCGCTTCGTATGGTAATTAGTTCGACAGCTAATTAAGCACGCGCAGTTCGCTCCTCAAAATGAGTCGGGGGTCCCTTTCATGGGGAGGGGGTCCCAAAATGAGGAAATAAACGGAGCCTTCCTCGTTCTGACCTTTCTACGTTTTCAATGCAAATAAGACAAAGGAACCCATTGGTAGAACTCCCATTCGCCATCTTTAATTGTTTTCACAACAGAGGAGGCCACAATTGTATTTTGTTCCTAAAAACGATTGTCTTTTGTTCCTAAAAACGATTGGTTTATATTCCTAAAAACGATTGTCTTATGTTCCTAAAAACGATTGGTTTATGTTCCTAAAAACGATTGGTTTATGTTCCTAAAAACAATTGTCTTTTGTTCCTAAAAACAATTGTCTTACGTTCCTGGAAACAATTGTTTTATGTTCCTCAAAGCCATTTATCAGTTTCTGTATTCTTCATTATAAGAAGAATATAGATAATATATTATCTATATTCTTCTTATATATAATATATATATTATATATATAATATAATATATTCTTAATTATAGAAGAATATATAACAATATACTCTTCATTATAGAAGAATGTATAACAATATATTCTTCATTATAGAGGAATATATAACAATATGCTCTTCATTATAGAGGAATATATAACAATATATTTTTCATTATGGAAGAATATATAACAATATACTCTTCATTATAGAAGAATGTATAACAATATACTCTTCATTATAGAAGAATATATAACAATATATTCTTCATTATAGAAGAATATATAACAATTTATTCTTCATTATAGAAGAATATATAACAATATACTCTTCATTATAGAGGAATATATAACAATATGCTCTTCATTATAGAAGAATATATAACATTGCGTTGACAAGCAATCAATTATTAATTAGCCACTAACTCTTTGCTCCATCACGGCCTTCCCATTTATTTTGATTCACTCCAGTAAATCTTATCTCGAACCGGACCCTCAGCTCCTGTAAAATCCCCAAACCTTCACAATTCCCGTCTCGGGGGCGTCTCCCGCTGGGTTTAGAGCGGGCGAGGCCGCTCCTGGCTCTGGGGTCTCTCTGCAGGGAAGGGTTGGACCGAAAATCCCAAATCCCCAAACCCCAAATCCCAACCCCAAACCCCAAACCCCAAACCCAAACCCCAAACCCCAAACCCCAAATCCCAAACCCCAAACCCCAAACCCCAAACCCCAAACCCCAAATCCCCAAATCCAAACCCCAAACCCCAAACCCCAATCCCAAACCCCAAACCCCAAACCCCAAACCCCAAACCCCAAACCCCAAATCCCAAACCCCAAACCCCAAACCCCAAACCCCAACCCCAAATCCCAACCCCAAATCCCAACCCCAAACCCCAAATCCCCAAACCCCAAACCCAATCCCAAACCCCAAATCCCAAACCCCAAACCCCAAATCCCCAATCCCCAAACCCAAACCCCAAATCCCAATCCCCAAACCCAATCCCAAATCCCAAACCCCAACCCCAAACCCCAAACCCCAATCCCCAAACCCTAACCCCAAACCCCAAACCCCAAATCCCAAACCCCAACCCCAAACCCCAAACCCCAATCCCCAAACCCTAACCCCAAACCCCAAACCCCAAATCCCAAACCCCAACCCCAAATCCCCAACCCCCGCAGGAGCAGACGGCGGCCGAGCGGCGGCGGATCCAGTCCCGGTTCCGGGGGCTGCGCCTGGCCCTGGAGGAGCTGCCCCGGCGCCTCCTGGCGCGGCTGCGGCGCCTGGAGAGCGACATCGGCGGCGCGCAGGAGGAGCGGGCGGCGCTGCTGACCCGCGAGATCTCGCGGCTGGAGCTGCGCGCCCGGGAGCTGCGGGAGCGGCCGCGGAGCCCGGCACGGACCTTCCTGCAGGTGACGGGGGCCGGGACACCCCAGGGAAGGGAAAAGGGCACTGGGAAAGGGGGAAAAATCTCCTAGAAAAGGCAAAAAGTGCCTTGGGAAAGGGAAAAAGTCCATTAGAAAAGTCTCTTAGAAAAGGCAAAAAGTGCCTTGGGAAAGGGGAAAAGTGCCCTGGGAAAGGGGAAAAGTGCCTTAGGAAAGGGAAAAAGGCAAAAAGTGCCTTAGGAAAGGCAAAAAGTCCCTTGGAAAAGGGAAAAAGTGCCTTAGGAAAGGGAAAAAGTCCCTGAGAAAAGGGAAAAAGTCCCTGAGAAAAGGGGAAAAGTCTCCTAGAAAAGTCAAAAAGTCTCTTAGAAAAGGCAAAAAGTCCCTTGGAAAAGGGAAAAAGTCCCTGAGAAAAGTCTCTTAGAAAAGGCAAAAAGTCCCTTAGAAAAGGCAAAAAGTCTCCTAGAAAAGGGAAAAAGTCCCTTAGGAAAGGGGAAAAGTGCCTTGGGAAAGGGGAAAAGTGCCTGAGAAAAGGGAAAAAGTCCCTTAGGAAAGGGAAAAACTCTCCTAGAAAAGTCTCTTAGAAAAGTCGGAAAGTCTCTTAGAAAAGGCAAAAAGTCTCTTAGAAAAGGGAAAAAGTCCCTTAGGAAAGGGGAAAAGTGCCCTGGGAAAGGGAAAAAGTCCCCGAGAAAAGGCAAAAAGTCCCTGAGAAAAGGGAAAAAGTCCCTGAGAAAAGGGAAAAAGTCCCTGAGAAAAGGGAAAAAGTCTCCTAGAAAAGTCGGAAAGTCTCTCAGAAAAGGCAAAAAGTCCCTTAGGAAAGTCAAAAAGTCTCTTAGAAAAGTCAAAAAGTCTCTTAGAAAAGTCCCTTAGAAAAGGCAAAAAGTCTCCTAGAAAAGGCAAAAGGTCTCTTGGAAAAGGGAAAAAGTCCCTTAGAAAAGGGAAAAAGTGCCTTAGAAAAGGGAAAAAGTGCCTTAGAAAAGTCAAAAAGTCTCCTAGAAAAGGCAAATGTCTCCCAGAAAAGTCAAAAGGTCTCTTTTCCCAGAGAAATTTCTTGTCCCGAGAAAAGTCAAAAAGTCTCTCAAAGTTGGAAATTCTCTTTTCCCAGATAAAGTTTCTTGTCCCGAGAAAAGTTGGAAAAGTTGGATTTTCTTTTCACAGAGAAAAGTTTGGATTTTTCTTTTCCCAGAGAAATTTCTTGTCCCCAGAAAAGCCGGAAAGTCTCTTTTCCCAGCCAAGAAGGAGTCCGAGCTCTTCATTTACCATTCTCAATTTTATTGTATTTTTTTTTTAATTGTACCAATGTTTATTGTATTTTATCTATAAAATTTTTTCCTCCTGTCCAGCCGAGGCCCTCTCATGGTGACAGCCCAGGGGCCGTGTTAACTTTTTATACAAAAAAAAACCAATATTTAAATTTACACTATTGGAAAATGCAACATTTAAATTAACTGCAATATTAAAAAATATTAAAAAAAACAAAACTACAGTATTAAAAAAAATTTTAAAAACCCGACAATATTAAAAATAAATAAAAATTAAATAGACAGTGAGATTCCACTCTAAACCGACCCAAAAGCGCCAAGGTCACAGCAGAAGATGGAGGCCAAGGAGGAGGAGGAGGAGGAGGAGGAGGAAGGCCCAGACCTTTCCCCCCCGAAACCCCATCCCAAAAACCCCAAAATTGGCTTTTTTCTCGTGATTCCGAGCGTTCACCGTGCCCCGTGTCCCCTCCGTCCCCTCCAGGACATCAGCAGCGCCTTGAGCAGGTAAGGGCGGAGCTCCAACATTTTTGGGTTTGAGCCAAATCCCTGCTTTGCCTTCACTTGGAGACCAAAATATTCCATTTTTAGCCCAAATATGTGGGCGTGCACAGGGAGTTCCCTCCAGGGCGGATCCTCAGCCTCTTTTTTTTTTTCCTTTTTTTTTCCCCCCAGCCTCAGAAATGAAAATTTCGAGTTGCCCCCAGAATTCCCAGATTTTGAGAGTAAAATTCAGCATTTCAGGGAGGAAAACGCTCTCCTGGAGGAGACGCTGAGGAGCTTCCGAGGTATCGGGGCGGGCTGGGCGATGGAGAGATCAATTTAATTGAAATAATTAAAATAATAAATTTTTATTATAAATAATTGTAATATAAATATGATATAAATATAATATAAATGTATAAATGTATAAATATATAAATATATATTATGTAATATATATAAATATATAAATATATAAATATAATATATAAATATAATATACAAATATAATATAAAATTATAATTAAATTTTATTAATTAAAATAATAACATTTAATTAATTTAATTGAAATAATTAAAATAATAAATTTTTATTATAATTAATAGTAATAAAAATATAAATATATAAATATATAAATATATAAATATACAAATATATAAATATATAAATATATAAATATATAAATATATAAATATATATTATGTAATATATATAAATATATAAATATAATATATAAATATAATATAAAATTATAATTAAATTTTATTAATTAAAATAATAACATTTAATTCAAATTAAAAATTAATTTATATAAAAATTGCATTATAAGTTTAATAACTAAAATCAATTTTTAAATCACTGTAATTTTATTATATAATTATCATGCATACGTGCACCCATAAATTATATTTGTGTGCTTAGAGCGCAGGCGGTGACTTGTTGCGATTATTTTAACTGCAATTATTTTAGCCGCAATTAGTTTTTTAATTGCAATTTATTGCAAAAATCCTGGGTTTTTTATCAGCCCGTGTCTCCCTTTCTCCCCTTTTCTCAGACGTCCTGGCCTTCGAGCTGCCGGAGAAAAGTGAGTCCCGGGATGGGGGAAAATGGGGGAAAATGAGGGGAAAATGAGGGGAAATGAGGGAAATGAGGGGAAAATGGGGGAAAATGAGGGGAAAAGAGGGGAAATGAGGAGAAAATTAGGGGAAATCGGGAAATTAGGGGAAAATGGGTGGAAATTAGGAGAAAATGAGGGGAAATGAGGGGAAGATGAGGAGAAATGGGGGAAAATGATGGGAAATGAGGGGGAAATTAGGAGAATTGAGGGGAAATCGGGGAAATGAGGGGGAAACAAGGGGAAATGAGGGGAAATGAGGGGAAATTATGGGAAATGAGGGGAAATGAGGAGAAATTAGGGGAAATGAGGGGAAATGAGGGGAAATGAGGAGAAATGAGGGGAAATTAGGGGAAATCAGGGGGAAATCAGGGGGAAACGAGGAGAAATGAGGGGAAATGAGGGGAAATGAGGGGAAATGAGGGGGAAGATGAGGAGAAATGGGGGAAAATGATGGAAAATCGGGGAAATGAGGGGAAATGATGGGAAATGAGGGGAAATGAGGGGAAATGAGGGGAAATCAGGGGGAAACGAGGAGAAATGAGGGGAAATTAGGACAAAATGAGGGGAAATGAGGGGGAAACGAGTGGAAACGAGTTGAAAGGGCCCCGGAGGAAGGCAGGCCGCAGGCGATCCCCGCCCTGTGCCGCAGTGCCGGTGACGCTGGAGCCCAGCACCGCCCACCCCCAGCTGCTCGTGGCGCCCGACGGCGGCAGCGTCACCTGGGAGAGCGCCCGGGACCCTCCCGCGCTCGGAGCCCAGGCCGGAGCCGACCCCTGCGTGCTGGGCCGCGAGGCCGTCACGGGCGGGAGGCGCTGCTGGGACGTGCAGGTGGCCCCAGAGGGGTCCTGGGCACTGGGGGTGGCCAGGGAGATCCCCGGGAGAGGGGCAGGGACCTTCGGGAGTGGGGCAGAGACCGCTGGGAGAGAGGAAGGGACCCCCGGGAATGGGGAAGGGACCCCCTGGAATGGGGCAGGGACCCCCTGGAATGGGGCAGGGACCCTCGGGAGTGGGGAAGGGACCCCCGGGAATGGGACAGGGACCCCCGGGAGCGGGGCAGGGACCCTCGGGAGCGGAGCAGGGACCTTTGGGAGTGGGGGAGAGACCCCCGGGAATGGGGGAGAGACCCCTGGGAGAGAGGAAGGGACCCTCGTGAGTGAGGCAGGGACCCCCTGGAATGGGGCAGGGATCCTCGGGAATGGGGAAGGGACCCCCATGAGTGGGGAAGGGACCCTCGGGAGTGGGGGAGAGACCCTCGGGAATGGGGAAGGGACCCTCGGGAGTGGGACAGGGACCCTTGGGAATGGGGCAGGGACCCCCTGGAATGGGGCAGGGACCCCCTGGAATGGGGCAGGGACCCTCGGGAATGGGGAAGGGACCCCACGGAATGGGGCAGGGACCCTCGGGAATGAGGCAGGGACCCTCATGAGTGAGGCAGGGATCCCTGGGAGCAAGGAAGGGACCCCTGGGAGTGAGGCAGAGCCCCCCGGTAGTGGGGCAGGGACCCTTGGGAATGAGTCAGGGACCTCTGGGAGAGAGGAAGGGACCCTCGAGAATGGGACAGAGCCCCCCGGGAGTGGGGCAGAGCCCCCCGAGTGGGAGCTGTGGTCCATGGGGCAGTGCCAGGGCCAGTTCTGGGCTCTCACCTCGCTGGAGCGCACCCCGCTGCTCCTGCCCCGGGCGCCGCGCAGGGTGAGGGTGGCCCTGGACTACGACGGGGGCCGGGTGGCTTTCTTCGATGCCGACGAGCGGAGTTTGATCTTCGCCTTCCCGGCGGCCTCGTTCGAGGGCCACAGCGTCCGGCCCTGGTTCCTGGTGTGGGGAGAGGGCGCCCGCATCTCCCTGTGCCCCTGAGCTCCCCCAGAGCCCGGGGTTTCACCATTCCCGGCTCTCCAGGGATTCCCGGAGCTGCTCGGGGTCGCTGTCCTGAGCTGTCACCCCCGAATGCGGGGCTGGAAACGGAGCTGCCTCTGCGCCGCCCCATCCTGCGCCACCCCGATCCCTTTCTCTCCTCCCCTCCGGCTTTGGATCAATTAAAAACACAACATTTGCATGTTTTAGCTTCTGCTCTGTCTGGCGTTCGCTGCCGCGGGGTGTCAAGGGAGGGTTTTGTTTAACGAAACCCCATTTGTTTCATTAAACTCAATTCGTTTAATTAAACCCCATTCGGCGTCGGTGAAAGCGGCGAAAATCGCCGGAATTCGCGTCCTGGGTCTGAGGGCTGAGGCACCGCCCGCCGTAGGGCTGGTCCCGCCTCGGCCTCCCCGGCTTTTTTTTGGGGATAAATACAGTGAAAATTGGGGTTTTGGGGGTAAATAAAGTGAAAACTGGGGTTTTAGGGATAAATACAGTGAAAATTGGGGTTTTGGGGATAAATAAAGCGAAAATCGGGTACGAGCAGCTGGGGAGGAGGAAGCTTGGTGAGGTGTCCTCATCCCGCACGGATTTTCCTGATTTATCACCCAGAGACTCAAAAATCCAGAGGAAATCGGGGCAGGGAGGCGTCGTCCTTTTATTTGAGTAAAAATAAAACACAAAAACCCACAAAACGTCCTTTTATTTGAGAAAACTAAAATCACAAATGCCAGGAATGTGGAAACCGTCCCCAAACCGGGGGGCGAAGGGCTCAGGACACGGCCTGGACAAAAAGCATTTTGGTCTCGGGATTCTAGCTGGTCAGAGTGACCCCAAGATAAGTTGAAAAGTCTTTTCCCAGCCAAGAAGGAGTCAGAACTCTTCATTTCTCATTTCTCAAGGTTGTTTATTGTCTTTTATCTGTAAAATTTTTTTCTCCTGTGCAGCCGAGGTCGTCTCAGCAGGACAGTCAGAGGCACTCTGCCCGCCATGGGGCAGTGTTATCTTCTTATACAAAAAAACCCTACAATATTTAAATATACAATATTTAAAACTACAATATTTAAATATACAATATTTACAATTACTTTCCAACACCTATCACCTGTGTTAGACAGTGAGCTTCTACTCTAAACTAAAATAAAAGCGCCAACACCACAGCACAAGATGGAGGCCAAGAAGAAGGAGAAAGGCCGGACACGCCCAGATTCCTCCATCTTGCCTCATTCTAAAAACACCAAAAATCAATTTTTTCACCCCGCGATAAATTCGCTATCATTCCACCTAAACTTCCGTGGCTTGCAATTCTTCATAGAAGGTTGGTAATTGTTTTTTTCCAATCAAAGGCACGGCGGGGGGGGGTCCTGGGCTCTGTGCCGAGGTCTCTGAGCCCCCTGGGCATGAGCTCAAGCCCTCCAGGGCCGCCAGAGGAATTTCCTGGGTTCCGAAACTTCGGGAAAAGAGGAAACACTTCGAGAAGGGAGGAAATGGGGAGGATTCATCCCGCCAAGGGCACAACAAGGGTAAAAACCCCACACGCCAAACCGGGCTCCTCCTGGAGCCATCCCAGACCTCCTGACGGACTCAGAGGGCTCCCCTCAGCCCCCTCAGGAGCAGATCCGCAGCGAGAACCCGAATCCCACCCAGTCCAGGGCCGACACGGCTCTCCCGGCCCCGGCAGCGCTGGCCCCGCGTCACCTCCAGGGAGGAATTTATGGGTTCTGAAACTTCGGGAAAAGCGGAAACACTTCGAGAAGGAATCATCCCGCCAAGGGCACAACAAGGGTAAAAACCCCACACGCCAAACCGGGCTCCTCCTGGAGCCATCCCAGACCTCCTGACGGACTCAGAGGGGCGGCATCAACCGGGATTCATCCCCTCAGGAGCAGATCCGCAGCGAGAACCCGAATCCCACCCACTCCAGGGGCGACACGGCTCTCCCGGCCACCTCGCCGTCCCAGCAGCGCTCGCCCCGCGTCACCTCCAGCAGCCGCGCCCCCAGGCCCATCTTGAACCAGGGCAGGACCCTCTCTCCGTTGAAGGCGGCGCGGGTGTGCTCCAGGATGGGGACGTCGTCGCCGGCGCTGAAGAAGGCCACGCGGCGCCCCTCGTAGTCCAGCGCCACGCGGAGGCGGCGCGGCGGCGGGCGCAGGGGCGGCCGGGCCCGCGGCGAGGTCAGCGAGTGGAAGGCCTCGAGCGCCCACACGCCGTCCTGGGGCCGCAGGCTGAGGGGGCCCCTCCTGCGGGCCGACTCCCGCACCACCCCCAGCGCCCAGACGCCGCCCCGGCCCACCTCGACCTCCCAGAAATGGCGGCCCGAGGTGAAGCCGCCGCGCGCCAGCACGCAGGGCTCGAAGTCGAAGCGCTCGGGGTGGTCGGGGACGTCGCGGGGCTGGAGCTGCCCCCGAGCCTCCCTGGCGTCGGCGGAGAGGTGCAGGTGAGGGTGGGCGGTGTGGGGGTCCAGGGTGAGGGAGGCTGCGGGGAAAGGGAGGGGTGGGGGGGAGTCGGCATGCTGGGAAAGGCCGTGCTGAAAATGGGGGGCAAATCCCCCCGAAAAATGCCTTAAAAATTCCCTGGAAAATGCCTTAAAAATTCCCTGGAAAATTCCCTGAAAAATGCCTTAAAAATTCCCTGGAAAATGCCCTGAAAAATGCCTTAAAAATCCCCTGAAAAATGCCTTAAAAATCCCCTGAAAAATGCCTTAAAAATTCCCTGGAAAATGCCCTGAAAAATGCCCTGAAAAATGCCCTTAAAAATTCCCTGAAAAATGCCTTAAAAATTCCCTGGAAAATGCCCTGAAAAATGCCCCGAAAAATCTCCTTGAAAAAGGGGGAAAATCCCCCAAAAATCCCTGAAAAATGCCCTTCTGAAAAATCCCTTAAAAATGCCCTGAAAAATGCCCCGAAAAATCTCCTTAAAAAGGGGGAAAATCCCCCGAAAATTCCCTGAAAAATGCCCTTCTGAAAAGGGGGGAAATCCCCTGGAAAATGCCTTAAAAATTCCCTGAAAAATGCCCTGAAAAATCTCCTTAAAAAGGGGGAAAATCCCCCCAAAAATCCCCTGAAAAATGCCTTAACAATTCCCTGAAAATGCTCTTCTAAAAAATCCTCTGAAAAGGGGGGAAATCCCCTGAAAAATGCCCTTCTGAAAAAGGGGAAAATGCCCTGAAATATCCCTTATATTATATTATATTATATTATATTATATTATATTATATTATATTATGTTATGTTATGTTATGTTAGCTTATGTTATTTATAATATTGTTAAATTATTCTATATAAGATTATAAATTCTATTCTATTGTATTCTATTTAATAACGATGATGATGATGATGATGATGATAATAATAATAATAATAATAATAATCCTTCTAAAAGATTCCTCACTTCCTTCCTGCGCCCCCAGCACAGGCAGGACGGGGCAGGATTGGGATCAAACTCCCTGGGAAATCCCTCCCGGCCCCATCCCGTCCCACAGCGCGGAATTCCCGGGCAGGGAAAGGGAGGGAAATTCTCTTTTTGGGATATTCTGGGGAATCCCTCCCGCAGACCCAAACCCCGAATTTCCTGCCCCAAACTCACCCGGCTCCTGCAGCAGGAACATGAGGCTGTCTGGGGAGAGAGAGTTCAGGGATTTGGGGTCAAAAATCACCTTTATCCCCGGGGATGGAGCCCCCGGCACCTCATCCCCAGGATTCAGGGATTTATCCCCTCTCTGTTCCCTTCCCTGGCTTTTCTGATCTCTGGGGTTCCATTTTCCCACCGGGCCACCCCCAGAATTCTGATTTGGGCTGGATTTTCCCTTCCTCTGCAATTCCCGGCTGGGTTTGGAACCCAGGGAAAAACCTCAGGGAAAACCTCAGGTGAAAAATAACAGTACCTGGATATCCCCCCTCCCAAAAAAAAACCCCATTTCTGCCAAAATAACCCAATTTTTGCCAGGTATCCCACAAAATTACCCCATTTTTGTCAGGTATCCCACAAAAAAACCCGTTTCTGTTAAGTATCCCACAAAATACCCCATTTGTGGGGAATCCCACAAAATAACCCAATTTCTGCCAGGAATTTCACAAAAAAGCCCCCATTTTTGCCAGGAATTTCACAAAAAAAACCCGTTTCTGTTAGGTATCCCACAAAATACCCAATTTTTGCCAGGAATCTCACAAAATAACCCAATTTCTGCCAGATATCCCACAAAATAACCCCATTTGTGGTGAATTCCATAAAATATCCCCATTTCTGTCAGGTATCCCACAAAATTACCCAATTTTTGCCAGGAATCCCACAAAATAACCCCATTTGTGGTGAATCCCACAAAATATCCCCGTTTCTCCCAGGAATCCCACAAAATAACCCAATTTCTGCCAGATATCCCAAAAAATAACCCAATTTCTGCCAGATATCCCAAAAAAATAACCCAGTTTCTCCCAGGAACCCCACAAAATAACCCAATTTTTGCCAGGAATCCCACAAAATAACCCAATTTCTGCCAGATATCCCAAAAAAATAACCCCGTTTTTGCCAGGAATCCCACAAAATGGCCCCGTTTTTGCCAGGAATCCCACAAAATGGCCCCGTTTGTGCCAGGAATTTCACAAAATGGCCCCGTTTCTCCCAGGTACCCCACAAAATAACCCCATTTTTGCCAGGAATTTCACAAAATAACCCCATTTTTGCCAGGAATCCCACAAAATAACCCAATTTCTGCCAGATATCCCAAAAAAATAACCCCGTTTGTGCCAGGAATTTCACAAAATGGCCCCGTTTTTGCCAGGAATTTCACAAAATGGCCCCGTTTTTTACAGGAATTTCACAAAATGGCCCCGTTTGTGCCAGGAACCCCACAAAATGGCCCCGTTTGTGCCAGGAATCCCACAAAATGGCCCCGTTTTTTACAGGAATTTCACAAAATGGCCCCGTTTTTGCCAGATTTTGCCCCATTCCTCCTGGATTCCCCCCCAGGCCCACCTTGGCACCTCCTCAAGGCGCCCCTCACCAGGACGCTGCTCTGCACAAAATCCTCCAGGCTCCTCTGCAGCTCGGGGGAGAGCTCGGCCGGGGGCTGGAACCGCATCGACTCACAGCTGCCAGAAACGGGGCGGAAATGGGGGAAAACGGGAAAAAACGGGGCGGAAACGGGGGAAAACGGGAAAAAACGGGGTGGAAATGGGGGAAAACAGGAAAAAACGGGGCGGAAATGGGGAAAAACGGGGGGAAAATGGGGAAAAACGGGAAAAACGGGGTGAAAATGGGGAAAAACGGGAAAAAAATGGGGTGAAAATGGGGAAAAACGGGGGGAAAAACGGGGCAAAAAAGGGGGGGAAAAAAAGGGGAAAAATGGGAAAAAACGGGGCAAAAAAGGGGGGAAAAATGGGAAAAACGGGGCAAAAAAGGGGGCAAAAAAAGGGGGGGAAAAGGGAAAAAACGGGCCAAAAAAAGGGAAAAAACGGGCCAAAAAACAGGCCAAAAAAGGGGGGGAAAAAAGGGGAAAAAAAGGGGAAAAACAGGCCAAAAAAGGGAAAAAACGGGCCAAAAAAGGGGGAAAAAAAAAGGGAAAAAACGGGCCAAAAAAGGGAGGGGGGGGAAGGGTCAAAAAAGGGGAAAAAAGGGAAAAAACAGGCCAAAAAACGAGGCAAAAAAAGGGAAAAAACGGGCCAAAAAAGGGAAAAAAACGGGCCAAAAAAGGGAAAAAATGGGCCAAAAAAAAGGGCAAAAAAGGGGAAAAAAAACGGGCCAAAAAGAAGGGCAAAAAAGGGAAAAAATGGGCCAAAAAAGGGAGGGGGGGGAAGGATCAAAAAAGGGGAAAAAGAGGGGGAAAAAAAATGGTAAAACCCCCCAGTCCGATGATTCATTTTATTCTCATTAAATGTTCTCCCAGGAGCAATAAATATTAAATTAAATATAGAATTAAATATAAAATTAATTATTAAATAATATATTAAATAATAGAAATAATATATTAAATAAAACAGTAAATAAAATATGAAATAAAAATACTAAATAAGATATTAAATAAATTATTTAATAAAATATTAAATAAAATATTTTCCCTGCCCTTCCTGGGCAGTTTCCTTCCCCCCGGACCCGAATTCCCGAGCCCGGAGCAGAGCAGTGGGAATTGGAGGGAATTTGGGTGGGAATTGGAGGGAATTTGGGTGGGAATTGGAGGGAATTTGGGTGGGAATTTGGGTGGGAATTGGAGGGAATTTGGGTGGGAATTTGGGTGGGAATTGGAGGGAATTAGGGTGGGAATTGGAGGGAATTTGGGTGGGAATTGGAGGGAATTTGGGTGGGAATTTGGGTGGGAATTGGAGGGAATTTGGGTGGGAATTTGGGTGGGAATTGGAGGGAATCTCACCCGGAGCTGCCTCACCTGTCCAGGAGCTGTTGGATGTCCTGAAGGTGGGAGGAGAGAGGAGATGGTGAGAGATGGGTGGGTTTTGGAGATTTTTTTTGTGATTTTTTTGGGTGATTTTTAGGTGATTTTTATGGTGGTTTTTATGGTGGTTTTTTGGTGATTTTACAGTGATTTTTGGGGCTTTTTTGGGAAGGGTTTTGGGGGGGGGTTTGGGGATTTTTTTGGGGGGGAATTCTTGTGGAATTTTTGGGGGATTTTTTTTTGGTAGATTTTGGGGTTTTTTTGGGGGGATTTCTTGTGGGTTTTTGGGGGGATTTTTTGGGTAGATTTTGGGGCATTTATTTGGGGATTTGGGGGTATTTATTTGGGGATTTTGGGGGCTTTATTTGGGGGCTTTTTGGGGGATTTGGGGGTATTTATTTGGGGCTTTTTTGGGGGCTTTATTTGGGGGCTTTTTGAGGGATTTTGGGGATTTTAGGGGCTTTATTTGAGGGCTTTTTGTGGCTTTTGGGGGGCTTTATTTGGGGGCATTTTGGGGGCTTTATTTGGGGTATTTATTTGGGGATTTTGGGGGCTTTATTTGGGGGCTTTTTGGGGGCTTTTTGGGGCTTTATTTGGGTTTTTTTGGGGGGATTTTGGGGGCTTTATTTGGGGGCTTTTGGGGGGATTTTGGGGCATTTATTTGGGGATTTTCGGGGCTTTATTTGGGGGCTTTTGGGGGGATTTTGGGGGCTTTATTTGAGGGCTTTTGGGGGGGATTTTGGGGGCTTTATTTGGGGGCTTTTTGGGGATTTTGAGGTATTTATTTGGGGATTTTTGGGGCTTTATTTGGGCGCTTTTTGGGCGATTTTGGGGGCTTTCAGTGGATCCATCCCCACCCAATCCCCATCCCCGTCCCGTCCCCGCTCTGTCCCGCCCGGGCCCTGGGACGGCCTCGGTGCTGCATTTCCCATTCCGAGTCTCCTCCGTTCCTCTCCGCACCTGCAGGAACCGTCCCGGCGGCTGCTGGAGCTTCCCCTCCATCTCCCAGGCCAGCGTCTCCACCCGCGACAGCTCCTCCGAGACCTGGGCCAGGGCGCGGCGCCGGGCGCGGGCCAGGGCGGCCTCCAGGGCCCCGAGCTGCGCCCGCAGGCGCCGCTGCTGCTCCTCCAGGCAGCGCCGCAGCCCCTGCAGCTCCCGCGCCAGGCGCTGCCCCTCGCCCCGCGCACGGGCCTGGGCAGGGAGCAGGAGGAGGAAATGGGGATTGGGATGGAGCGCTCGGGGTTTGGGAATGAGGGGGCTCAATGAAATGGTGCAGGGGAGAAGGAAATGGGGATTGGGATGGAGCGCTTGGGGTTTGGGAATGGATGGGCTCAATGAAATGGTGCAGGGAGCAGGAGGAAATGGGGATTGGGATGGAGCGCTCGGGGTTTGGGAATGAGGGGACTCAATGAAATGGTGCAGGGGAGGAGGAAATGGGGATTGGGATGGAGCGCTCGGGGTTTGGGAATGAGGGGACTCAATGAAATGGTGCAGGGAGGAGGAAATGGGGATTGGGATGGAGCGCTCGGGGTTTGGGAATGAGGGGACTCAATGAAATGGTGCAGGGAGGAGGAGGAAATGGGGATTGGGATGGAGCGCTCGGGGTTTGGGATGGGAACAACTCAATGAAATGGTGCAGGGAGGAAATGTGGATTGGGATGGAGCGCTTGGGGTTTGGGAATGGAGGAACTCAATGAAATGGTGCAGGGGAGGAGGAGGAAATGGGGATTGGGATGGAGCGCTTGGGGTTTGGGAATGAGGGGACTCAATGAAATGGTGCAGGGGAGGAGGAAATGGGGATTGGGATGGAGCGCTTGGGATTCGGGAATGGAGGAACTCAATGAAATGGTGCGGGAGAAGGAAATGGGGATTGGGATTGAGTGCTTGGGGTTTGGGAATGAGGGGGCTCAGAATGAAAGGATGAGGGGAGGAGACACGGGTGGGATGGAGCGCTTGGGGTTTGGGATGGGAACAAATTCAATGAAATGGTGCAGGGAGGAGACGTGGATGGGATGGAGTGCTTGGGGTTTGGGAATGGAGGAACTCAGAATGAAAGGATGAGAGGAGGAGACGCGGATGGGATGGAGCGCTTGGGGTTTGGGAATGGAGGAACTCAATGAAATGGTGCAGGGAGGAGACGCGGATGGGATGCTTGGATTTTGGGAATGGATGGACTCAGAATGAAATGGTACAGGGAGGAGACGCGGATGGGATGGAGCGCTTGGGGTTCGGGAAAGGGAATGAACTCAATGAAATGGTGCGGGAGGAGACGCGGATGGGATGGAGTGCTCGGGGTTTGGGAATGGAGGAACTCAGAATGAAAGGATGAGGGGAGGAGGAGACACGGATGGGATGGAGCGCTTGGGGTTTGGGATGGGAACAACTCAATGAAATTATGAGGGGAGGAGGAAACACGGATGGGATGGAGCGCTTGGGGTTCGGGAATGGAGGAACTCAATGAAAGGATGAGAGGAGGAGGAAACACGGATGGGATGGAGCGCTTGGGGTTTGGGAAGGGAACAAATCCAATGAAAGGATGAGAGGAGGAGAGACGCGGATGGGATTGAGCGCTTGGATTTTCGGGAATGGATGGGCTCAATGAAATGATGCGGGAGGAGACGCGGATGGGATGGAGCGCTTGGGGTTTGAGAAGAGATGAAATGGTGCAGGGAGGAGACGTGGATGGGATGGAGTGCTCGGGGTTCGGGAATGGAGGAACTCAGTGAAATGGTGAGGGGAGGAGGAGACACGGATGGGATGGAGCGCTTGGATTTTGGGAATGGATGGACTCAGAATGAAAGGATGCGGGGAGGAGATGCGGATTGGATTGAGCGCTCGGATTTCGGGAATGGATGAGCTCAGAATGAAATGATGCAGGGAGGAGACGCGGATGGGATTGAGTGCTTGGATTTTGGGAAGGGAATAAATTCAATGAAATTATGAGGGCAGGAGACGTGGATCGGATGGAGCACTCGGGTTTCGGGAATGGAACAACTCAGAATGAAAGGGTGAGGATTGGATTGAGCGCTTGGATTTTCGGGAATGGATGAACTCAATGAAATGGTGAGGGGAGGAGACGCAGATGGGATCGAGCGCTTGGATTTTCGGGAATGGATGAACTCAATGAAATGGTGAGGGGAGGAGGAGACGTGGATTGGATCGAGCGCTTGGGTTTCGGGAATGGAACAACTCAGAATGAAAGGATGAGGGGAGGAGAGGCAGATGGGATTGAGCGCTTGGATTTCGGGAATGAGCAGACTCAGAATGAAATGGTGCAGTGGGGCTCCCTTGGGGACCTCTCAGGTGCCTCAGAAATGGGGGGAAAGAGAGGGAAATCGGGGTAAAACGGAGGCTGCATCCTCCAAAAATCCGAGAGAGCCCAGGGAATGCCCCGTGGCCTCTCCCTTTACTTGAATAAAGCCAAAAAAGAGAGGACTTCTCTGTCTCCTTTTTGGGCAAAAACCTCTGCTGTTTGTGGGTTAATTTATTTCCCTGTCTCCTTTCTGGGCACAAACCTCTGGTGTTTGGTGATAAATTTTCCTGACACCTTTTTGGGCTCAAACCTCTGCTGTTTGTGGGTTAATTTATTTCCCTCTCTCCTTTTTGGGCACAAACCCCTGCTGTTTGTGGGTTAATTTCTCTGTCTCCTTTTTGGGTACAAACCTCTGGTATTTGGTGATAAATTTTCCTGACACCTTTTTGGGTACAAACCTCTGCTGTTTGTGGGTTAATTTATTTCCCTGCCTCCTTTTTGGGCACAAACCCCTGCTGTTTGTGGGTTTATTTTCCCGACACCTCCCTCCCCTCGTTATCTCCCTGCCGCAGCCCTGGCTGAACCCCAGCTGATAAAACCAACGCTCCAAGAGCCAAATTCGGGAGGTTTGGCCTCAAAACAGCGCTGGGGCCGAGGGAGAGACGCAAAGCCCAGATCCAACCAAGCCCCCAAGCTGCTCCCACCAGGTGCAGACTCCTCCAAGCTCCGGATTTTCGGCTTTCCAGGAATTTTTCTCTCTCCTCCTTCAAAGCCTGGAGGCAGCTCTGGATCTGCTCCTGCAGGGAAATAAAAAGTGAACTCGGAGGGGCTGAGAAAAACCCGTTTTTCCCACCAAAATTTGCTCTATCCCTCGTCTGAGATGGGAGATGCTGATTTTTTTTTTTTTTTTAAATTTTATTTTTATTATTTTTTTATTATTTTCCAAGAAGGAGCGAGGAGCTGAGCCGGAGCCAGCCCCGCGTACAGGGAGGGCTGGGAGCCCCAGATAAGAGAAATTCCTCCCCCCCAAAAAAAAAAACACCACTCCTGGCCTCCAGAAATTTGGGTTCTGGGATAAAAATCACCGTCTTTAAAAACCCCAGGCCGATTTTTCAGGGGTTTATGTTTACAAGAACGTTTTAGACATAATTGTAGACAAAACATTGCGCCCGTTTATGACTTCTTTAAGTTTATAGAGAATTCTCCAGAAGTCTTTTTTGGCAGGAGAAAAGGAGCAGAAAAGAGGTTTCTAAATGAGCTGCAGCTCAACAAAAAATAGTTTGCGTTTATTTGAAACTAAAGAAGCAGCAAAGACATTGAGATCAGAGGAAGAACAGCACTAAAGGGCTTTAAAACACCACCAAAGGGGTTTAAAGCACCACCAAAGGGGTTTAAAACACCACCAGATTAAAAACCACCCCCAAAGAGAAGCATTTTGAGGCGCTTCCACCCACTCTGGGCACTGAAATCACCTCAAATCCAAACCCACGGGGACTGAGGAGGTTTTCCCCAATCACGGTGGTCTCAACTCGGATGTCAGCACCCCCTGGGTGTCCCCGTTGTCCGGGTGTCACCATCCCCTGGGTGTCACCATCCCCTGTCTGTCCCCATCCCCAGGGTGTCCCCATTGTCCGGGTGTCCCCATCCCCAGAGTGGCACTGTCAGGGATGTCCCCATCCCCTGAGTGTCACCATTGTCCAGGTGTCACCACTCCCAGGATGTCACCACCCCCTGGCTGTCCCCAGGCTCTCACCCGGTACTCCCGGTGTCCCCATTGTCCAGCTGTCCCCATTGTCCGGCTGTCCCCATCCCCTGTCTGTCCCCATCCCCTGTCTGTCCCCATGGTCCGGCTGTCCCTGTCCCCATCCCGAGTGTCCCCAGGGCTCTCACCCGGTACTCCCGCGCCGCCTCCTCGGCGGGCACCACTTGGTGCTCCCGCTGCTGCTCCCGGTGCTGCTCCCGGTGCTGCTCCCGGTGCCTCTCCCGGTGCTCCCACGCGCACTCGGGGCACAGCAGCGCCCGCTCCTCGCGGCAGAAGAGCCGCAGCGGCTCCCGGTGCCGCCCGCACACGGAGCCGCCCCCCGGCGCCACCGGCGGCGCCGCCTGCAGCAGCCCCGGCAGCAGCTCCCGGGCGATGCCCGCGATGTGCCCGAGCTCCCGGCTGGGTCTCAGGCTGCTCCCGCCCGGGGCCGCGTCCCGGCACTGCGGGCAGCAGAGCGGCCCCGCCGCCGCCGCCGCCGCCGCCGCCGCCCCGGGGCCCGGCCCGCAGCGCTCCACGCAGCCCCGGCAGAAGTTGTGGCCGCAGCGCAGCGAGACGGGGTCGCGGAAGAGCTCCAGGCACACCGGGCACGAGGCGGCGGCGCGGAGCTGCTCGGCGGGGCTGGGAACCGCCATGGGAGCTGCGAGGAGGAGGAGGAGGGTGTGCTTCCTCCCTCGGGGACCCTGGATATTGCGGAGGAGGAGGATGAGGATGCACTGGGAGCTGGGGATGAAGGAGAGGAGGGTGTCAGGGATGATGGGGATTTGGGGTGAAGGAGAGGAGGATGCACGGGGAGCTGGGGATGAAGGAGAGGAGGGTGTGCTTCCTCCCTCGGGGACCCCGCGTACTGGGGAGGAAGAGGAGAAGGATGTGAGGGATGATGGATATTGGGGATGAGGAGGAGGAGGCTGTGAGGGGTGCTGGATATTTGGGATAAGAAGAGGATGAGGAGGGCGTGCTTCCTCCCCTGTGGGTGCTGGGAGCTGGGGATGAAGAGGAGGAGGAGGGTGTGAGGGGTGCTGGATATTTGGGGAGGATGAAGGAAAGTTTGGCTGGAGAAGGCAGGGAGGGAAGAAGAGCCGAGATTCAAAATTACACAAAGAAAAATGGGGAGAAGGGCTCAGATGAGCTGAAAGGGACGGAATGAGGGGTAAAAATAAGGGGAAAAGGGAAAAAAGAGGGGGAAAAAAGAGACGGGAAGGAAAAGGGGAGTGTTTCTGCCCGGTTTCGAACCGGGGACCTTTCGCGTGTGAGGCGAACGTGATAACCACTACACTACAGAAACGCTGTGCCTCGGCCGCCGCGCCGGGAGGGAAAACCGCGGCGAAAATGGGAGCTTTTGGGTAAAAAGGGAAAAAATACCCAAAGAGACCCGGGACAGGGACCGGGACCGGGAAAACCGCGGGGAAAATGGGAGATTTTGGGTAAAAAGGGCTAAAATACCTGAGCGGGACAGGGAAAACCTCGGGGAAAATGGGAGATTTTGGGTAAAAAGGGAAAGAATACCTGAGAGAGACCCAGACCGGGACAGGAACCGGGACAGGAATCGGGACCAGAACCGGGACAGGAACCGGGACCGGGACCGGGGGGCTCGGAGCGCCCCGGGCTGCGCTGGGGGCGGGGAAAGGTGCCAATGTCCCGCCCCCGGCTACGCCCTCAACCCCGCGGCGCTGACACCGCCCCCAGTCCTCCAAGACCAACGAGTTGAGTGGTTGGACAAACCCCAGAGGAAGTGGAGCGGCCAAAATTTCCGGTGTTGCTCGGCAACCGGATCCACTTCCGGTCACGCCGGGCGGAATAGGCGGTGCCTCAACCGGAAAGCGGAAGTTCCGCGGCCTTCCCCGTCTGTAGCAGAGCCACGGCCAGGCGAACTCGGCCGGGGGGACCCGGACCGGAACCAGGACCCAGACAGGAACCGGAGACCGGGACCGCGCTGGGGGCGCGGAAAGCCGGTATTGCCCCGCTTCCGGTTCCACTCCTAGTCCTCCAATAACAACGAGTCGCGTGGCTAGACAAACTCCGGCAACAGGAGCCACTTCCGGTCATATTGAGCGGAAGAGGCGTGGCCTGAGCCGGAAGGCGGAAGTTCCACCGCCTTTCCCGTCTGTGGCGGAGCCGCTGTCGGGCGAGCGCGGCCCGGGAGGAACCGGAGGGAACCGGGGAGACCCGAGAGGAACCGAGCGGGACCCGACGAGCACCCAGCGGGCACCAAGCGGCTCCTCCAGCACCGTGAGAGCGCGGGGGGACCGCGGCGGGGAGGCCCGGTGAGGCCTAGCGGGGCCCGGTGAGGCCTAGAGGGGCCCGGTGAGGCCTGGCCCGGGCCGGGGGGGCTGAGCCGGGTGGAGGAGGAGGAGGAGGAGGAAGAAGAGGAGGAGGAGAGGAGAAGGAGGAGGAGGAGGAAGGCGCCCCACGGGAATGGCGGCGCCGTTGGCGCTGGGCGGCCCCGGTTCCCTGCGGCCGGACCCGGTGGAGACGCTGCAGGAGGAGGCGATCTGCGCCATCTGCCTCGACTACTTCGCCGACCCAGTGTCCATCGGCTGCGGGCACAATTTCTGCCGCGGCTGCATCTCCCGACTCTGGGCCCGCGGCGGCGGCGGCGCAACCGAGCCCGGCCCGGAGCGCTCCGAGCTCGGCGAGGAGGAAGAGGAGGAGGAGGAAGAGGAGGAGGAAGAGCTGGAGGAAGACGAGCTGGATGTAGAGCAGGAGGAGGAGGAGGAGGACGGCGTGGAGGAGGAGGAGGAGGAGGATGACGATATGTGGGAGGAAGATGAGGAGGAAGAGGAAGAGGAGGAAGGCGAGCTGTGGGGAGACCCCGCTGAGGATGAGGAGGAGGAGGAGGAGGATGATGAAGGCGGCGCAGCGTGGGCCGGGGGCGCCGAGGGGAGCGGCCTCTACCTGGGCTACGACGAGGACGTGATGGAGGCGGACGTGGAGGAGGAGGAGGAGGAGGCGGAGGACGAAGACGACGAGGAGGAGGATGATGACGAGGATGACGATGATGAGGAGGAGGAGGAAGGCCCCGCGGCCTTCACCTGCCCGCAGTGCCGCAAATCCTTCTCGCAGCGCAGCTTCCGGCCCAACCTGCAGCTGGCCAACATGGTGCACATCATCCGCCAGCTGCACCCGGGGCCCGGCACCGGCACCGGCAGCACCGGCAGCACCGGCAGCACCGGGCCCGAGCCCTGCGGCGCCCCCGGCGGCCCCCCCGAGCTGTGCCCCAAGCACCGGGAGCCGCTGAAGCTTTTCTGCGAGCAGGACCTGGCCCCGATCTGCGTGGTGTGCAGGGAGGCAAGGGGGCACAAGCAGCACAGCGTGCTGCCCCTGGACGAGGCCCTGCAGGAGTGCAAGGTGTGGGGAAAATTTGGGGAAATTTGGGGTTTTTGGGGGTATTTGGGGTGTAGGGAGCACAGCACAGCGTGCTGCCGCTGGACGAGGCCCTGCAGGAGTGCAAGGTGTGGGGGAATTGGGGAGATTTGGGGAGATTTGGGGTTTTTATGGGGTTTGGGGTGTAGGGAGCACAGCACAGTGCTGCCCCTGGACGAGGCCCTGCAGGAGTGCAAGGTGCGGGGAGAATTTGGGGGATTTTTGGGGTTATTTTGGGGTTTTTTGGGTGTTTTTGGGGGGTTCTTTGAGGTTTTTTGGCAGTTTAGGCGCGGTGCCGCTCGACGCGGCGCTGTAGGAGTGCAAGGCGGGAATTTGGGGAGTTTTGGGGGGGATTTTGGGGTTTTAAATGGGGTTTGGGAAGGTTTGGGGGGGTTTTAATAGGGTTTGAGGGGGCTTGGGGGGAATTTGGGGGAGTTTGGGGCATTTGGAGGGTTTGGAGATTTGGGGTTTTTGGGGCGTTTTGGGGATTTTGGGGGTTTTTGGGCTTTTTGGGGATCAGAATCCCCGGATCTGCCCAGGCTGAGCCCCCTCCCCTCCCTCAGACCAAGCTCCAGAGCCACCTGGAGCCCCTGCGGAGGCAGCTGGAGGCGGTGCTGAAGCAGAAATCCAGCGAGGAGGAGAAAATCTCCCTGCTCAGGGTGAGCTCTGCACGGATCCGTCCCTTCCCAGCCCGAAAAACAGCCCCAGGACACTCAAATCCCCATTTTCTGCACCATTTTATCCCTTTCTAGCCCAAAAATCAGCCCCAGGACACTCAAATCCTCATTTTCTGCACCATTTTATCCCTTTCCAGTGCCAGGGCACTCAAATCCCATTTTCTGCCCCATTTTATCCCTTTCTAACCAGCCCCAGAACACTCAAATCCTCATTTTCTGCACCATTTTATCCATTTCTAGCCCAAAAATCAGCCCCAGGACACTCAAATCCTCATTTTCTGCCCCATTTTATCCCTTTCCAGTGCCAGGACACTCAAATCCTCATTTTCTGCCCCATTTTATCCCTTTCCAGCCCAAAAAACAGCGCCAGGACACTCAAATCCTCATTTTCTGCCCCATTTTATCCCTTTCCAGCCCAAAAAACAGCCCCAGGACACTCAAATCCCCTTTTCTGCACCATTTTATCCCTTTCCAAACAGCCCCAGGACACTCAAATCCCCTTTTCTGCCCCATTTTATCCCTTTCCAAATAGTGCCAAGGCACTCAAGTCCCCTTTTCTGCACCATTTTATCCCTTTCCAGTGCCAGGGGACTCAAATCCCATTTTCTGCCCCGTTTTATCCCTTCTGAACTTCCATTCTCAATTCTTAATTCTTCATTAAAGGGTAAAAGGCTGGAAATTGTTGTTAAAGGAGAGGAAATTTGGGGTTAAAGGGGTGGAAATTTGGGGTTAAAAGGTTGGAAATTGTTATTAAAGGAGAGGAAATTTGGGGTTAAAGGGGTGGAAATTTGGGGTTGAAAGGTTGGAAATTGTTATTGGAGGAGTGGAAATTTGGGGTTAAAAGGCAGGAAATTGTCACTGCAACCCTGGAAATCCTCGCTCCAACACAGAAATTTGGGGTTAAAACGTTGGAAATTTTTACTGAAGGAGAGGAAATTTGGGGTTAAAGGGCTGGAAATTACCGCTCCAACTCATAAATTTGCTGTTAAAACCCTGGAAATCTTTGCTCCAACACAGAAATTTGGTGTTCAAGGGCTTGAAATCTTTGCTCCAACACAGAAATTTGGTGCTAAAAGGCTGGAAATCATTGTTGAAGGAGTGGAAATTTGGTGTTCAGGGGCTGGAAATTTTGTGTTCAAGGGCTGGAACCAGCTGCTCCAGCACCAATTTTTGGGTTTAAGGGCTGGAAATTTGGTGTTAAAAGCCTGGAAATCTTTGCTCCAGCACCAACTTTTGGGTTTAAGGGCTGGAATTTCGGTGAAAAGGCCGGAAGCTGGGGGCTGAAGGGGTGGAAATTTGGGGTGAAATTAGGCACTAAAGGTCTCGAAATGACCCCTCCAACCCCGTAAATCACAACTCCAACGCAGAAAACTGCGGCGAAAAGCCCGGAAACCGCTCAAAACCTCCGAACCCTTTTCCCCTGTGCCCCTCAGGAGCAGATGCAGGCGGAGATGCAGGAGCTGGAGGCCGATTTCGAGGAGCTGCAGCAGTTCCTGGCCGGGGAGCAGCTGCTGCTGCTGCGGCAGCTGCAGGAGCGGCACCAGGCGCTGCAGGCGCGGCAGCAACGCAACCTCAGCGCCCTGGAGGAGAGGGGAGCGGCCCTGCAGCGCCTGATCAGCGAGGCCGAGGCTGCAGGGAGGCAGGAGGGGCTGCAGCTGCTCAAGGTGGGACAAACTGGGATTAACTGGGGTAAACTGGGATAAACTGGGGTGAACTGGGGTGTTACTGGTGTTACTGGGGGAACTGGGACTGGGGAATGGCAGCAACGCAACCTCAGCGCCCTGGAGGAGAGGGGAGCGGCCCTGCAGCGCCTGATCAGCGAGGCCGAGGCTGCAGGGAGGCAGGAGGGGCTGCAGCTGCTCAAGGTGAGACAAACTGGGGTGAACTGGGGTGAACTGGGATAAACTGGGACTGGGGAATGGCAGCAACGCAGCCTCAGCGCCCTGGAGGAGAGGGGAGCGGCCCTGCAGCGCCTGATTGCAGAGGCTGAGGCTGCAGGGAGGCAGGAGGGGCTGCAGCTGCTCAAGGTGGGACAAACTGGTGTAAACTGGGGTAAACTGGGGTAAACTGGGCTGTTAATGGTGTAAACTGGGATAAACTGGGACTGGGGAAACTGGGATTGAGGGGTGACAGCCCTGGAGGAGAGGGGAGCGGCCCTGCAGCGCCTGATCAGCGAGGCCGAGGCTGCAGGGAGGCAGGAGGGGCTGCAGCTGCTCAAGGTGGGAGAAACTGGGGTAAACTGGGGTGAACTGGGGTGAACTGGGGTGTTAATGGTGTAAACTGGGATAAACTGGGACTGATGGAACTGGGACTGAGGGGTGACAGCCCTGGAGGAGAGGGGAGCGGCCCTGCAGCCCCTGATTGCAGAGGCTGAGGCTGCAGGGAGGCAGGAGGGGCTGCAGCTGCTCAAGGTGAGACAAACTGGGACAAACTGGGATAAACTGGGGTGAACTGGGGCTGGGGAATGGCAGCAATGCAACCTCAGCGCCCTGGAGGAGAGGGGAGCGGCCCTGCAGCGCCTGATCAGCGAGGCTGAGGCTGCAGGGAGGCAGGAGGGGCTGCAGCTGCTCAAGGTGAGACAAACTGGGATTAACTGGGATAAACTGGGATAAACTGGGACTGGGGAATGGCAGCGGTGCAGCCACAGCGCCCTGGAGGAGAGGGGAGCGGCCCTGATCAGCGAGGCCGAGGCTGAGGCTGCCAGGAGGGGCTGCAGCTGCTCAAGGTGAGACAAACTGGGATAAACTGGGGTGAACTGGGAGGTTACTGGGGGGAACTGGGATTAAGGAATGGCAGCGGTGCAGCCTCAGTGCCCTGGAGGAGACGGCGCTGCAGCTGCTCAAGGTGGGGTAAACTGGGGTAAACTGGGGTGAACTGGGATGGACTGGGATAAACTGGGGTAAACTGGGATAAACTGGGGTAAACTGGGGTAAACTGGGGTAAACTGGGGTTACTGGGATAAACTGGGGTAAACTGGGGTAAACTGGGATAAACTGGGGTAAACTGGGGTAAACTGGGGTTACTGGGATAAACTGGCGTTACTGGGGTGTTACTGGGAAGTTACTGGTGTAAACTGGGGGAACTGGGCAGCGGTCAGCACTGGAGGAGGCGGCGCTGCAGCTGCTCAAGGTGAGGTGAACTGGGATGGACTGGGGTAAACTGGGGTAAACTGGGGTGAACTGGGATGGACTGGGGTGTTACTGGGGGAACTGGGACTGGGGTAAACTGGGATGGACTGGGGTGAACTGGGATGGACTGGGGTGTTACTGGGGGAACTGGGACTGGGGTAAACTGGGGGGAACTGGGATTGGGATGGGAGAGCCCTGATCAGCGAGGCCGAGGCTGCAGGGAGGCAATTTGGGGGTTAAAATTTAATAAATTTAATAAATTTAATAATTAAAAAAAATTATTGTTAAATTTAATCAATTTAATAGTAAAAAGATCCCCAGTTTTGGGTTAAAACGGGGCAAAATCCGCCCCTTTGGAGGCAATTTTGGGTTAAAACGGGGCAAAATCCGCCCCACTGGAGCCAATTTTGGGTTAAAATGGGGCAAGATCCCCAGTTTTGGGTTAAAATGGGGCAAAATCCACCCCACTGGAGCCAATTTTGGGTTAAAATGGGGCAAGATCCCCAGTTTTGGGTTAAAATGGGGCAAAATACACCTCTTTGGAGCCGATTTTGGGTTAAAACGGGGCAAAATCCGCCCCTCTGGAGCCGATTTTGGGTTAAAAGGGAATCCCACAGGACCAACCCAAATCCTCATTAAAATTTTCACTTTTTTCTTT